>NW_025931928.1:0-386 GCF_000764305.2 Hyalella azteca | reverse complement strand
ATTTTGACTTGCAAATGCATGACGTCACCATTTCAACCATCAACAAACGCATGGAACTAAAACAAAGCTTAATATAAAGGAAAAGCTGGAGAGGTAACGGAATTACCTTCGATGTCGGAATATAGGCCTACCGCATTTACCCTATTACATTTTTAGGAATACCAAAAATATGGCATTAATAAGCCTATGCGCATTTTTATTTAATTAATTTTATTATTTATAGGGCCTTATAACATTAAATTTATAGTTTATCAAAATCATTTCATGGCTTAAAAATTCCTAACATGACTAAGAAAATAGATTTATGGCTCCCCAAAATTTAAATTTTCAACATCTAATTATAATATCAATTTAATCAATAAGCTGAGAGAATTAAAAATTTAGTA
>NW_025931927.1:507289-699374 GCF_000764305.2 Hyalella azteca | reverse complement strand
ACTAGAGTGATCAACGGTCTCTTTTTTGTTTTTAAAAGGTCGCTGTTGCTTCGCTAACATACTTGGTGCACAAACCGTCGCTAAATAATGTTACCGCCTTTAGTTTTCTAACGGACGTTTTCGAATGTTTTTAGGGGCTGGAAAGGTTTTTAAAATTCAATTAAAGACGATCAATGTTTATTTTTTTACTTTTTTGTCCTCACAGGCAATATATTGTTTCGTACATGTATGATGTCTAGAAGCAGTAAAATTCTGAGCAGAAATAACGAATGAAATTGAATATTTTTCTACTGGCCTTGGATACAAAATATCCGTAAAAATATTTCTTATAGATTAAAAAAATTATCAATATGATTGCAAGGGTAGTATAAGTTACACTTTTCATACCTCACGAGCGGAGAAGAGTAGCAGACAGTGGAAAAAATAGTGTTTCATAACATTTTTCTACAATAAATCTACGTATATCTTGCACAAATAAGATCAGAAAACAGAACCAGAAGTACAGAATCTATAATTAAATAATAACTTAACCACATGCTAGAGGCCAGGTAATTTCGTAACGAGGAAATTTTTCACCTAAAACTACTAAAAAATGCGACTTCGGGTATCGCTCATATTTTTTCTGCCTTAGTCACATAATATCGGGCTTTTTTACTTGACTGAAAGGATGCACAGGAAATCGATTAAAGAAACTTTAATAGTTGAAGCTAAAAATAGCAAAAAAATCAGTATCTTGTAAGTACTAGCAAGTTTTACATTTGAGTAAATGCAAGAAATTTTCAGCGGATCTGAAATTTAATAAGATTAATTCAGTATGTATATAAACGTAATACATACTAATTTAAACATAAACCGGATAAACCATCACCACGAATTTTTTTCTTAAAGTCAAGTATCTCAGAATGAGTAAAGAATCGTAACATATCTTATGTAAACCATATATAACACATTTGCCCTCGAATGCATTTGTTTTACCTACTCATCAGTGGGCTGAATGATAGGCTGATGAGGGCGTCCGATGGACAATCAGGGCAACACACAATCGACATAAAAATTTCACGAGGCAATCAAATGGTTGCATGTCGAATTTAGGCAATCACTTCTATTGCTACGTAAGGAAAGTTACTGCCTCCTCAGTATGGAGCAACGGCATCAAACCTCAATTTTTATATTTTTGTTTTGCCCATATGGGAGACCATATTAATATTTATTCCTGTGATTTATCTACATACTGAATATGTACAAAACGCAATAGGAACAGGAAGTTTCATCTCTGAGCAAACAACTATTATATAAATATTTATTGTGGTATCATATAATGTAGTCATTTTTAAGGGTTATTATGAATTATGATAATACATAATTAGAAACACGAGAAACATGAGTAGAAAGGCAAAGGTTATTAAGACAAGAACGGAAGGACTATATACTTGATCATAGCAGAAAATTGTATCAGTGATTGATATTTTTTATTTCAGCCACTCACACAAGAGAAAAAGAATTTGGAAGAATTTGGTGGTTTTAGGAAGGCACATCAACATCAAACACCTAATTTACTGCACACATATTTTTTTAATTTTTGCTAAAGCTTATTTTTTTAACGAAACCACTGACATATCCAAAGCCGCATTTAATCAATATTAAAATCAATCGATTATTTTATTATAATCAAGCATCAATCATATAATCAATCACCAATTTTATTTTCATAATCAATATTCATGAATTTATTAAAAAGAAAACTTATTAGACATTTTCACAAATAGCTTGGTGAATGTCGCACTGCTATAGAAATTGCTTTGAAATAAGTCTCTTAAAAAATATGAGACTGCAAGTTTGTTGCTATTGGGCTTTAAGCTAAGTGATTTATCAGAACGATAATTATTCTGTATTTGATTTCTGTCTCTCTTTTACGATCCCATTGTGTATTCTGCATTATTTATCATCATATAGACAAATAATAATTCTGTATTCCTGAATATTACTATTCATTCAAACGATGCTTGGCGTTTAAATAAATGTTTTGATTCAGTGCCATTTATTAAAATAGGTGCGGTTAAGGGATCGGGCGATAGCCTCATCTATCATACTGAAATATTATTATTGCTAATTAGATGGGTGGACCGTACTGTAACAAAATCTTTATTAATCAAACATTGGATGTTACGGTCTGAATTCGGATTAAATTTTATTTAGGATTTTCCGAGCTAATTGTGAAAGGGATTTGGTATTTTCTGACTCGTTCAGAAATAATTTTTTGCACCATAAAAGTTGAATTTTAATATAACAAGAATAAGTTTACAAATTGGATTATCATATTAAATATTCCTTACGTATTCAGCATTTATAAAAATTTTCAACTCAATGCTAAATTCAGGTACAAATTAAAACTAACACATTAATTTCAAATTATCACCTTTATGTCATTATTTCTAATTATATTCCATAATCTTTCTGCCCAATCTTTTGTACGTTTTGTTTGTTTCCGAGTAATATTAATTGCATAAACTGATTCACCAGTATTTAATAGGGGAAATCGATCATATAGTTGTTGAGAGATAAAAAATCAAATCATTAAAGATAAAAAATCATAAATATTAAAATGTTTACGAGCTACACAAGCTGTTCAAGCTGTCATTCAACCTCCGGGAAAATGCAATTGAG
This sequence comes from Hyalella azteca, assembly GCF_000764305.2. NCBI lineage: Eukaryota > Metazoa > Arthropoda > Malacostraca > Amphipoda > Hyalellidae > Hyalella > Hyalella azteca. Next base: position 696,710 of record NW_025931927.1, on the reverse strand, counting down.
CTTCGTTGAATAATAATCACTTATGTTCACCTGAACTATTCTTATATAGAATCATGCATGTAAAAATATAATTTTTTATTTTATATGGAATTTTTATAATGTTTCGATGTTTTCAATTTAAGCTACTACAGAATTGATATACCTTTTTTATTATCCAATCTACAACCAACCATTGTATTCCAGTCTCAATATTATACTATAGAATTATATTATATTATTTTATTATAATTTTATATTATTTACCTGTCTTTGCAGGTACACTTTATCTGGGGCCGGATTATCAAAACATCGCTAAGTACACGTAGCGACTTACGTGTGGCGTAAGTGCTGATATGAAGAAGTAACTCTAGCGGTGGTATTATCAAAACATTTGCGCGGGAAGCTACGTACAAGAAGCCGTACGTAGCTCTACGCCTGCTCGGAGGTGTCGTAAGTGAAGTTACGTAGACATTTTGAGTGTGCCGAAGCAATATAAAACTATTGATTTACTTGCAACACGGTGAATTGTGATAGAATTTTGTCAATAATTCAACATAGGCATGATATGTGATCGTGCTAAACGGTGCTTTTTGAGAAAAAAATTTCAATTAAGTTATGCCAGCTAATTTCTTTTCCTTTTGTGCTATAATTTGCAAGCAAATCTTGATATTCGTATCTAAGAGTTTTATGATCATTCACTAAAATAATGTCTTCATGACATTTTGATTCAAAACTAAGTGGAGTTTGACAAGCCAACCATTTTTCGAGCTACGTGCACAAATTCCTTTCTTTCTCCCCTGATAGTTGAACTCCAACTCCCAAAATGTTCTAAATTCTAGGTAGCTCTCTGAAAAGTCCTCAAATTTTGAATGGGAAAAATGTAATTTTTTGCCTTGATTGCAAAAATTTACAATCAAGGCGTTGTCATTGCTATTTAGACAACGTCTCACTGATTTCTCCATATGCTTCCTAGTCAGTCAACGCAGATGACGCTGACACAATACAACCTCCTTTCATCCACGCGCACTGCGCACTGAGTCGACAGGACTCACAGGAGCTAGGAATGGCAAATTCGAAGCCTCTGATTGGTCAGTTAGTTGGATGGTTTCGATAATACCTTTTCAAATGAGTCTTGCGTAAGACAGTTTTGTTAATGCCAAATTTTGACTGACTTAGGCAATACGTAACTTTTTGAACGCAAGTACGAAAAGTTACGTGTACTTGGCGAAGTTTCGTTAATCTCTGCCCAGGTCTTCAAAAGACTTTAAATAACAGTGAATTCAGTAACATTAAGTTTAGTAGAATCGTCAATTAGGTTCAACTTTCACATTTCTCCACCTTCACATTTATCCACTTTCACATTTATTTACATGCACATTTATTCACAATGCTGTTTGAAAAAGTGGATCCCATGACTTTCGCAGCTAATAGTTGCAAAATAAATTGGTCACACCGCACAATTATCATGAAACCATTATTTAAATGTATAATTCCTGCATAACATTACAATTGTTGTAATCACGAATTATGCGATACAAAAATTTGAAGGTTTTTTAAAACCCAGGCATTAGCAGAGAATTAATTTGATCTCTTCTACTTGGTAAATATTGTTGACAATTCCTCACAAAAATGAATTGTCTGCAGTCCGTATTACTTGCAATTTTTCAGTACAACTAAGGTCTACTCAAAAGCTAATTGCTTTTCATTGTATTGATTAAAATTAAAATTAGTTGGATAGAAATCCCTCGATATTCTAGCTTATCTCCACATCTTGACGAACGAGATCCTGGGCTTCGCATTAAATTGCTTCTCGGGCATAAACCCTAAATTTTTCAGCAAACTTCAGGCTAATGCTGTCAAATGAGAAACCTGTCAGAGTAAATAGCAGTGACCTTGAGAGAGATCCTAGCATCTTAGGGCAACAGAGCTGTGAAAAAGTGGGGCGCCGATTTAATGGCGCTTAAATAATGTGAAAAAATCGAAGGGAAAATTTCCGGCATTTATCGCCATCACCTGGAGTGTTCCTGAAGAATGAAGTTATTCAATTGAGGGTGAAAAAATCCATTTGTGTAACAGCTCTGGATTTTTTCTCTCAAGGCGTTGGTTTGATGACCTTGCGAGTGAGACTTCCGCCGGTGAAAAGCGACAAATGTTAGTAATGAGCATGTTAACTTCGTGGAGGTGCTTGGGCAAACGTGCATGGACATTTGTCAGCAAAATTTCATTTAATGTAAATTGAAAGCAATGGGAGATTCATACGATATTATGGGAATTTGGGCAATTGCAGGCAGCTTAATTCAAAAATAATAACTTGAATTTAATAATATAATAATAATATTATTATTTAATAATAATAAGAGTCCTGAATCCTTTTTTCCTTAGCACACTTAAGGAAAACGCAAAACCTAATGTCGTCCTTACTGCACGCCATATTTGCTTTTAGATCGAATTTTTCATGAATAAGAGAAAATTTGGATAATCAATCTAGTAGGATAAATGAGATCATTTTTTAAAGGTTGAGATTCTTCAAGGAGCACTGCACAACGATCTGCTTTTAAGAAATTCTGCGATACCACCTAATCTCAACCACATAAACTTCATCTTTCTGACCTTAACGTCATTCAATTCAAACCCAAACAATGCCTCACGAAACATTTGAAATTTCTGTTATATGAATTCCTGTTTGAATTCACAGTGCTCACGCACTCCACACGCCAGTGCTTTATCATGCAAAGCAACACTCTCGCGGCTAATTCATTGAATTAAAGACACTTTTAGTAGCAGATCTCGCGACTAAATCCTCGACTGAGAAGCAGAAGTAAGATATGCGTTGTCAAGATTCCCTTCATATCGTCGGCTGTGGCACTGAGAGTACAGCAAAGGAGACACTCGCGTATCCGGCGGATGGTAGCTGAATGCAGTGGGCGTGAGAGACGAGTCTAAATTACTATAATTTAGCTCCACAGGCCCGCTTGCAATATCATGTGAGAAATGAGACGAGCTCTGCAGGTTGTTATAAGAATGCGACACGAGTGTATCTCTGCCAAGCGCTGACAAAGTGAGGTGGATGGGAGATCGAGGAGGATCGTAGGAGCGTTTTCTCCTCGCGACAGAGCGGCTCACCGGCATAGGAGATAAGGAAGCAGTATACGAATGTGACAACGAAAGTCTCTTCGCGTCGTGGTACCGCGGTGAAGACGAAAGGGAACTTCGAGTTATCCTGTCATCAAGTTCCCGTTTTGAGCATGAGTGACTGCCATTGTTGGTGGCTTTGTGGCTTAATATGAAACTCCCTGGCGGAGAAACACTCAAACTGTGGCGTTCCTCAAAACCGTGTCCGCTTGTATGCCATGATGAATGCCTTTGTTCATTCTTAGTATGAGCGAAAATTACAGGGGATCCACCAGAAATAATTGGCGGTTTGTGACCGAACTTTCGACTGTCCTGCCTATACTGCCGGGGCGAAGGCGTACGCGACATTGATTGAATGGATGAACCCACGTCCAGATGGTATGGGCAAGTTGGGCGAAAATGCGAAGAATTCGTCAAGCCGGAGTCGTTGGCCGGAATCGTGACTCCAGTAAGAGATGCGGACTGATACGTCGGGTTCTGTGTTAAACATGCCACTGCGATCTTCATTCCTGAGCCGTAATGCAAATCTTCTATTGATCTGTTGATGAATTTTATGATTGTTTAGATATTTCATGTTTCTGAAATGTGATCGGTGGAAAAACTAATATGCAAAATTTTTAAAATATTCCTAGATTGTAAAAGCATTGAGGGAAATAGTTATTTCAGACAAAAAATTGGTTAATAGTTTTGAATAGGTTCCGCACGTCATAATTCTACCTTTTATTCTCATAAAAAAGATAATTCAGTTTGATATTATCTGTATTGTTCACTCAGACCAACGAGCAGATTTCTTTACGTGCAATTCACGCTCGAATTTAAAATAAAATAACTAACATGTTTCGATGTGCTGATAACAGCAGGGCTGGCGTGCTGATGGTGGGCAGAATAGCTATCAGAACTATGCTGACCAACACACTTTATTTTCAAATAAAAATATGAAAATACTGACATGTTCCGATGTGCTGATAACAGCAGCGCTGGCGTGCTGATGGTGGGCAGAATAGCTATCAGAACTATGCTGACCAGCATCAATTCCAGCTGATGAGCATCCAGCTGCTCCTGGCCAAGGCTTCGCAAAAGTCTGGTAATCACGAGCAAATTTTTCATGTAAAACAACGTATTTTTACAAACACATTAAAATGACCGCACTTAAATTGCTGGGCTTGTAACATGTGTATTTCCAAATAATAATAACACCTGCACTAGGATTATTTATAGCAATAGTATTTTTCTTCCAGAAATGTGATCCGATTGAATTACGGATGCAGAACTTTTATAAAGTTCACTGTGAATTTGACGCTCTGATGTATAAAATTCTCAAACTTCTATGCCTCAATTACAATTTTCACGAAAAATTGCTAGGGCCAATGCACTATAAGAAGTAGTAACTGGGACCACCACATTAAAAAATGGTATTATCCATTATATTTAAATATTAATTCAAATTCCTAGCTATAGTCCCACCTGAACACCATCAGAGGACAGAGACATTCACTGTAATCTCACCTAAACACCTTCAAAGAACAGAGACATTCACAGCAGTCCCACTTGAACACCATCAGAGGACAGAGACATTCACTGCAGTCTCACCTAAACACCTTCAAAGAACAGAGACATTCACTGCAGTCTCACTTGAACACCATCAACAGAGACATTCACTGCAGTCTCACTTGAACACCATCAGAGGACAGAGACATTCACTGCAGTCTCACCTGAACACCATCAGAGGACAGAGACATTTACTGCAGTCTCACCTGAACACCATCAGAGGACAGAGACATGCGGCGTACAAGACTGTGAGCCCCAGCAGGTGTCTCTGCAGACTCAGCTGTACAGCGCACCGTCTCTTGTCTAAGAGACCAATGTTTTTCCTGGAACTCAGAACCTTCTTCACTGTTTTATCTGTTGAGTTCTGTGAAAAAGGGGCCGTAGTTACGGGAAGTTTCCGGGTTAATGGTATTTTTGCTCCGTTCCGCAGGCCGCGCTGCTTGTCGTCGGTAGGCTCTATTTGACCATCGTCCGAAATGCTGGCGTAGATAGGATCTTCGTCTGCCTCGGATGCATTTGGGCTGCAAAGACGCGTGTTTTTATTTGAATTATTACAATCTAATTATTAAGAAAATTCGAATCGAAGTTGAATATGTGAAACCTGTTTTAATTTTGTTCGCTGTAGCATTTGTGGGGCGGAAGCGAAAATTCTCTGATGGTATATTCATTCCATTCTTCATTCATTTCAATTCTCTCCAACGAAATGGGCCTCGAAAATAAAAGTAATTTCTATTATCAAAGAGTAGCATGAATTTTATTAGTTGAATCCCTTCTCTCAATCTTAGGCAACTCAACCCTGAGACGTAGTTGTCATTTTTTTTAAATTCTCCACAGAAGCAAAGAATTTTACAAACGTCCACGATAATTTCCGAAAACAAGGACGATTCCAAAGAAAATAACAATCTAAAATAACTCGAAGCTCATAGAATTTAACCTAAAGAAGGAAAAATTTGTCTCCAGAATTAAAGACATTTGAAAGACTACCGAGAATCCTAAATGAATTTTTTCTAGGAAGTATATTTCAGTATTGAGTACATATAATAGGCTTGTGTATACCCAACACCAGCCATTGTACACACAGTAAAGGGTTATTCTAGTTATTCATAACCTAATGTCATCAACATTATTCGAGTTTCCACTTATACTGAAGTTCCCGTGTTTATTCAAATATTTTCGCTGCCTAACCTAAACTCCCTTTTGATTCGTGAGCTTTCAACCATGCTTCCAAAATGAATGTGTACATTCCTTTCAGCAGTGCATGTTTAATGTTACCAGAGAATATATTTTTACCGTCCAAAGTTACCTACAATACTCGCCTGTTCCCGACATTAGGCACATCTGTGTTACTACTGGAGCCGCAGTCCGACATCAGAGCGCTACGAAAGCGCACCAAAGTTTTTAGTTGGATGACGATGGAGACTATAAATGGTATGGCGTATCTGTTGGAGTAATACGAAAGGAATAAATTGCCTTAATTCAAGATTGAATAATGATTTGATAATAACTGAAATTCTATAATCACAATTTTAAGTTAAAACTGGCTTTAATGGACGAATCTGTGATGATTATTAATTCTATTTTTATAAAACCCTCCAAAGCCGCCAATGACAAATATTATAATTTAAATTTACTGTTTTTGAATAAATATGAAATCAGAAATCATTTTCTTGAAATAAGTGTTACAAAATTATCATGAAGTTTCAGATTTATTTAATTTATTTTGTCTCCCTAAACTAAATTTTGGAAAATGGACTACTATCTATAAATTATAATCAATCAATTATCGAAAAGGTCCGAAGCATAGACGCGCACTCAAAAATGTTGCTTTATTTAGCAAAAATTTAGGTGTGAAATAATTGGATAAAAACTGTGTACGTTTTCTTCACAGGTACAATCAACCATAAATCCAATTATTTATTATTTTATTAATAAATCAAAAATAATAAGACAAATATGTAAAATCAAACCAAGACATTTAGCGGCCATACCTTTTTTTCCTGCTATCATAAAGCGAAAAAATTGAGCGTTTTAATCCCTGTTAACATTTACCCGTAATTTAGGCGAATTAACAAAAGTTATAACCAACGAAGTCTTGAAACCCTCAGCTGTTCTGTTGCACGTAGGAAGTTCTTAATAAGTTCGAAAACTCAGGAGAAAAATGCTTCCTATTATAGTGGTATTTTTACGGTAACTGTATTGTCCGTTCTTTGATAATAATATACTTAATTTATCATCAACACTTTTTCTATTTATATACATCAAAAGTAACATTAACATAGATAATTAATTTATTTATATGCATGAACTGTCTTTTTAAAACTCATTATCCGCAAAATAATGAGGCATGGAAGAAGAGCAGGCCTTCTTATGTGTCGGTCAAGAAACTGCGTCGGCGACGTATCAAAAATTGCCGACAGGGCCTTCATGTAAAAATATCAAGCGCCAGTTTCTTAGACAAAATGTCCTCTGACAAAAGATTGTTTTCAGCTGAAGAGCTGACAATGCCCATCCTATCATTTTTTGCTGTCATCGCAGACACAAAAATCTGTCGTGATACTGAAAAAATGAGCTCGCGACGACATGGGATCGGAAAAAATTCGACTGCACCAAAATTATTAGTTTTTCTTACTTAGATCGGTTAGGAAATTCATCGAATAAGTCTGACAAATTTTGATTAATATTATTTTAACATGCATTTACTGGGACCGATGAGAAATAGAACGACAAAAAAACAGCCCATCTTAGTTTCAACTTGAATGGTCTTAATCGCTCGTTGTTCGATACCGACGAAAATTTTTAAATCAAACTCGAATTTCGCAATAGACATTTCTTAATAAATGCCTGCAATTTTGCATTCAAAGCTGCAATATTTCTTTAGAGGTCAATGAAGAATCCTAGCTCGTAAATAAAGACGAAGTTTATTTTGAATCAAAGTCTTTCAAGCAAATTAATGGATCTTTTGTGATATTTCACGATTTGCTCGTGCTGATTTGCTTGAAGAAATTTAGCATGGCTCTTTTACTCATGAAAAACTAATTTGACCCAGATATTTTCAACTTTTTTTTTCTCGGTGCCTCAACAAGATCTTTAATTTTCTGCTCCAGTGACGCAGCCGAAAATATTTTAATAAAACAAGTTGAGCAGCTGTGTGATGCAAAAACCATATTCGGAGAAAACAAATTTTTGCTAAAAAATTTTGCGTCGGTGGATACAGTTTATTTATATACTTTATCGATAAAAAATATTAAAAGATAATTTTCTTCATTTTCTTTTAATTGAATGTTGTATATTATATTATATTATACGTATTATATTATATTATATTATATTATATTATATTATATTACTTTTAAATCAAACCGTGATTGACGATTTGCATCTAAAATATTCGATTGAAATAAATTTGAAAAAAGTCAATAGCTAATTTTTTAGTGGAAAGGTGAATTGCCAAGTAAATGATTATTCATTCAAAATTTTAAAATAATTAATAGTAAGTTCAGAAGGGAGTAATATCAAAAGCAAAATATTGAATTCAAATCACTTAGGAATTTCCTAAAGAAGTGAACTTGCCCAGTTGATTTGGTGTATGAGTCTTTTATGCGACTTATATGAATGATGAATTACATGATCGAAATTCATCGGCCAATACAAATAAGTAACACGTAACAAATTATTCCTTCTTTACTGGAATCTGGACAAATTTGTCAGCAAGAATCACTTTTCTGCCAATGCTTTCCAGGCGTAATAATAATCGTTGAGATCCCGCATTGTTTTTTATATGCGCAAATGTATGAACGCTTGCTTGAAAATTTCAAACATCTTTAGAAAAGTCAGCGCTGCCGACGTCTCCCTATGGAGTGAAGCCGTCATTCAATTTCCTGAACGTCATTCTTCTCATCTGTGTGAGCATGGCACGGTGATCCCCAGTGGTCTGCGTTTTATTTGGTCATCAACGTTTTAGTCTTGCATGCAATTTGTCTTCTTTGCGAGTCTACTGTTGAAAAGTGCAAATGCGCTGTATGTTTCAACTTCCGCAGCGCTGCGGTCCAGAATAATGATTTATACGGGAAAAATGACCACATTCTAAGCCAGAATTTCCAACGCTGAAACATAAGACCCACAGAAAACTTGTATTTATTTTCGTGAGCGTTGATTTATTCACGTAATACCCACAGTGCATGGGCTAATTTAATCAACGGATCGGACATACAACAGATATGGTTTTACACGAGTATATGGGCGTAAGTAAAAGGACTCATTCCACCGCCCAGTAATTATTTCTATGAGCTCCAGTTCTTCCTCCCTTTTATTTAACCAGACAGTACAGTAGCTTATGTACCTTGCAGTTGTGCCAGAAGTTCGCAGATTCTTCGTAATTAATCCTTCTGTTCTAGGTCCCTATGGATTTAAGGCAATGGTTCTAAAAGGCATGGATATTCTTTTCTTTTTGTTGAGCTAAAATTTACAAAGATTGTTTTTTGCGAAAACCAAGGCTAGCGTTATAACAATAAATCATTGTATGGTTATCTAGAGGCGTTGTAAATCACAGGTTTTAATCAGAGCAAAATGATGTTACCCCATTCGCGCGGCAGAAATTTATGATTCAACGCGCGGTTAAATTAATTGCGTTGGTATTAAATAAAACGCGAATGCTTAACCAGTAACATACCTGCTTTTCTGGCGGACATGGTTATGGAGATTTTAGCAATAACCATAACCATGTTATGTTTACAGCAATATTTTGTGGCAATCCACTCGGACCCAAGCACTTTAATCAAGTCACATGATGAAATACGAGATACATTCATCTCGAAATTCTCAGTCTGTCAGCAGGAATTACCAGGAGCACTGAATAGAGAGGGAAAATTCTGGCTAATTAGAACGAAGCCTGGCGAAAATGGAATAAATTAGAAGTAGACTTTTTTATTTCTTACAGCTGAAACCACCTATAGTGTCTTCCATGCACCGACGAACCTCGCGATTAAATCAATTCTGTATTTCAAAGGTTTGTATAAAAATTTCAGGATCAAATTGAAACTTCCAACTGACGCCGATAATAGAACTATTGCTTGAAAATAGGTTAAAGTCTGAAAAAATTGCGTCATGGAAAACATCTTTCAACACCTGCTCATGAAGACTAAAGGCTTTTATATTTTGAACTGAAATTAAAAAGTTCCTATTACTGATTTCATTCCTCACAAAAGTTCCATGTTGATGCATTTGAAAAAACAGTAAACAATTTCACAAAAATATCGTCTCTATTTTTCAAAATCTTGTGGGAAATGTAACTAAACTTTTATAGTGATTTTTATTTGTTCCGTCTGAAATAGTATTATAGAGTTTACTTATATGAACTGCTATAGCTGCTATATTCAACGAGGTATAAGTTATCAGCCGTTGAATATCTGCGCATTTTCTCGTTTCTCTCAATACTTTTAGTAATGCGATTGTATAATTCAATTCATTGGGTATTACAAATACCAGAAATTGAAAGCTCAATTTATTATTTATAGGATGACATATTTTTCATCGCAAATTAACGGATCACATAAAACTGCCAAAAATTTAGGGTAGCGCAACTGGATTCTAAAAGCACTAGAGAATATCAGAAATAAAATTTTGTACGATGTGTAGGTACTCACAATACCACAAAGAGAGTACGGTTGTACAATGCAATACCAGCGCTGGTGTCGACAGTGCACAGTCCCACGCCACGAAACTGTTCTCCAAGGCTGTTCTGGAATACACATTAAACTGCAATATAGTTCATTTGGCCTGGTATGATAGTTTGCAATATCCTAGCTGACTGTCTGTGGATTAACCGTTGTCAATAAATACTTTTCACACATAAATGCATTGTAGTGAGGGTAGCCCTCATAGATGAATGGCTGAATTATAGCAACGTCATGATTCAACATCCAAGAAACTGCCCAGCGATATAAACTAACAAATTTAAAAAAAATATATGTTGAAATTTTTAGATTATGTCAAATATTAGATATTACTATTCATTGCAACTGTTTAATTTACCCGGCTTTTTACACTTATGATGAAAGAAGATCCAGGGAATTACAATACTGCACAGATTCACGAAATGGAGAAATTCCAAACTCTAATGAAAGGAAATGTTTCTAGGAAATGAGAGTATTATAATCCTAGAAAAAGATTTTAATCAGAGCCAAGAGTCGAGAATGTAATCTACAAGTTGTGCTCCACCGGATGCAATCCCGCGGGATTATATCGAATGAACTGGAATTCTCAGTCCACGAGTCTGGAAAATCTATTGGCTAGTTCAACTATGCATTCAAATCTTGCATATTTGAAAATTTGCATAAGATCTGCACACATTGAAATAACCTTTCATTAAATATTCGATTCATTCTACTTAAAATTTCAATTATTCACGCTATATTGAAGTAAATTGTGCTTATGGATTTTAGATTTCATTGAAGTTCCTTGTTTATTTATTAAGTTTCTTAAAATCAGGAATTTTCTGAAAACAAAATACTGAAGCATCCTAAAACAAGATATTAAAGATCTTCTAAAAGATTCAGTCCCTTAGTTCAGGAACTTTATACAACAGATGTAAAATTCACTTTGCATGTGATATTTTCTAAATTTTTTTTTACTGATGTGAAAGAGATTTCGACATATTTTGAGGTCACTGCAGATTCACAGTATTTTGATACCTATTGTTTATTCGAAAATCTTCCTTTTGCAGTCATCCGGCATTGATTCCGACGAGCAGAATTTTTTGAAATTCCGTAAAGTTTTGTTGGGACTCTCAACGAAAATAGACTCACGAATACATTTCTGTAGATGCGTCATAAAACAAATGAATCTCTAAAAATAATATGCGTTTAAAAATTAATTTTTAAAGACAACACTTCCAAAGAATCCAGTGCCTCCAATCTCAAAAATGTACAACGAATTTCTCATTTAATTTTCAAATTAAAAATTTAGTTTTTCAATTTTTTTTAATATATAAATTTTTCAATATATAATTTTTTCAAAATTATTTATTCTGTTAATTGATTGATGCATTGCCTCTGACTTCACACAAGTGTGCAAAATTTCAGATCAATCAGACAGGTAAAAGTGTGTCAAATATCAGTTATAAGATTTGTAGCTGGCAAAATTATTTTTTCAATTTTTTTAATATTAAAATAAATTATTTTTTATTAATTTTTAAAATCTTTTATTTTGACATTTGATTCATGCATTGTCTGCAACTTTACACAAGTGTGCAAAATTTCAGGTCAATAGGATAAGTAGAAGTGTATTAAATTTCGATTACAAGATTTGTAGCAGACAGACAGACAGACAGACAGACAAGAAGTGAAGTTAAAGAGAAGTGTTGTAATAACGTAGGGACGAATATACAAAGTTTTTTTTCGCTTGCTCATGGGAGCAAGATTCTTTATTGCAGTTGGGAATTATTTTCCAAACCTGTACAATTATTTCCCAAACTATTTTAACGGTGAATGAATCAACAAATTTTATTTTCACTGCAGCTAATCGCTGTTTTTAGATGCGCAAATGAATTACTGATAAGCCATACAATGTTTATTTGCAAAGAACCTAGATGCTCTGCTGTAATGTTCTAATAAAAATTGCATTGACGCTCGTGATGCCATCACAAATTGTTTTCGTATTTCTGAAGTGCTGTAAATAAAGATGTCTTTAATATAGACATCAGCCGGTACACCATCAATGTTGCTATTGTAATAATAGCCATTCTGACCTAAAACCGTCGATCACTCGAATGAAAATACTCCTCTGCCACGTCTGCGAAACACGTCGTTGCCATTGTGGTTATAGAAAATATTGTTTAATTGAATGCAATGTTACGTTCGTCATTACCCACTCCAAGGTCGTGGTTTTCACAAGTGTTTATGACGAAAATAAATAATCAGCCTAATTCTGTCCAGCACTCAAGTTTCAATACGCTAGAATCTCTTCAACACATCTTGAGTAGGCATTGAAAATTTAGTTACCTTGAACTCAAGTTCAACATTACCATTACACACTGCATAATCGTAATATTCAATATTCTGATTTACGGCAAAAATAAGTTGTCTGACTAGCAAAACTGACGATCAATAGAGTTTCAATAAACTAGAAAATCTTCAACACTTGTATCTCTTCAATGCACGCCTTGGTAGAGTATTCTTAACCTGGAACTTAATTTTACGATTACCATTACTTACTCCGAGGTCGAGGTAGTGAATGTATGATACTTGTGGAACAACTGCGATCAAAACTCCTAGCCAAATAGCGGCCACAAAGCAGAACTTCTTGCACGCGTTGCTTGATGATGTTGTCACTTGTCCAAAAGTCTTGGGATTAAGGGCGTGTTCAATTGAAGTTTTATTGAGACGGGATGTGTGGAATCTGCTTATGGACACCCCAACTAACGACATCAAGCCTCCGTACAAAGGCACGTCCTGAAAAATATAGAGTCTGCATTTACAAAGCTGAATTACATAGTCTTGGCATATTAGCTTGATATAAAGTTAAGGATGATGCAAATGACCAAGGACGCTTGAAATTGTACATGTATCGATAATGCAATTTTTAATACGAGCAAGATTCTATTGCTCAAAAAAAGATATAAGCGGATGTAAATAATAACCATTTAAGCATTTCGAACATGCATCATCTGAAGTCACGACAATTACGAGCTACTTAATCATATGATCGATTCAACTCAAAGTGCAAGATACAGTCGTAAACGAAGAATTGATATTAAAACGAATTAATTAGCAATATGAATAGCCATGAACATACGCAAGACGGAAAATTTACAATTAAATGTATACTTCCTATACAATTTTATTTATAGCTCAATTTCTTTCGAACAGTCAAAAAATCACTCGGTATCAGTGTGGTCATTTATATTGCTCTCAAATCAGCGGCACTAATGCAACAGCAATTTATATTACTGTTAATCACCGGCACTAATACAACAGCAATTTATATTGCTCTCAAATCAGCGGCACTAATACAACAGCAATTTATATTACTCCCAAATCACCGGCACTAATACAGCAGCAATTTATATTACTCTCAAATCACGGCACTGATACAACAGCAATTTATACTACTCCCAAATCACCGGCACTAATACAGCAGCAATTTATATTACTCTAGCGGCACTAATACAACAGCAATTTATATTACTCTCATATTAGCGGCACTGATACAACAGCAACTTCAACTGAGAAGCAGGAAAGCAAACACACGGCGGCGCCTGGAAATAATTCAAACCAAACACCATCAGTCAATATCGAAGGCTTGTTGTACTGGTGTCGGATGTAAATCTTTCGCTAATCTCCAATAGTTTGTTTATCATTTCGGTCAGCAAGTTTTACGTTGTTATGTTATTTCGAGGTAATTTATGTGTCGCTGCCGACAAATGACACAGCTTTGGTGAGAGAATGTTGCTTGAGTGCGAACCCTTGGGAACTGAATTTAAATACATGGCCGTTCTCGATCAGGATGCGTCATGAAAATATAAATATAACTTAAGTGAAATCAATGTCATTTTGTTATCTGAATAAAAGTTGCGAATAAAAGAGCAAGCCCATCTATGTGAATGGGTAATTCTTTTGAATAAATTGGTATTATGATGCAATTGGGCGATTTGAAATTGGTGCTTAATTAAAAGAATCAGGGATTGATTGCACTGAAATCCTAAATTACAAGTTTTTACACAATTTTTCTGAATAGTTAAAAATACAGTAAGCCAAACATAAATTTTGCGGACATTGATTTTTCATCAGCAGCAAAAGCCTGAGAATTCCACCTAAAATGAGTGACCCAACGAAACCTTTCATACTGACTGTCCACATCTTCGGCCACAAGACACACAACAAATAAAGGTTCAGTATCGCTTATCACGACCCAAATTATCTCAGTTCAACAAAAATTGGTGCTTTTTATCTCGATCTTTTTTTAGCATATGATCATATACCAACAAAAGTCGGTTCTGAAACAATCTTGACAGATGCTTTATTTTGGCATCAAGATCTCAGCTCTACACAGGTACTATTTAAATATTGTTACCACAGTAGAATTCTTATTATGTGCTAAGATAATATGACTCCTATTTGGGTTGAATTACGCGCAAATAAATTAGAAGCTATAATATTGTATCTGTTAAGTTTTTGTATATAAATATAAAAGTTTCCTCGTACGGATAAAATTACTTCGTAGAGCTCAATTTTAAACTCCATCTCACCGTTCAATTATGGCTCGTGAAACTGTATCTACACGAAGTTTCTCCCGTTTCGAGGCATAGGTAAATTATAGTATTTTGCAATTAGAATTAAACTTCTTTGAAGACAAATGCGTTCCCTTATACCAAAAGCTACTCCAAAAGAAATGGCATAATTAATAATTTAATAATTGCATAAATTATAACTACTATAATAATATAATAATTAAGCGCATAGGTAATATGTTAGACACCGTAATGCAGATATATACTTGAAACCAGGCTGCAAATGCGTATTCAATTTTGACCGGGGTTTCGTCTGCGTTGCATCACTTTTTGTCTGGATTTCAATGTATGTATATATGTAGAAGCAGTAAACACTATTCATCGAGCTCCGCCAGTGATAAAGATTAGTATATAAAAGCTCACGTATGGATTGGTCTTTCAATTCCATGGGTGAGCACATGAGTTTTACTCACGGTGCGGCACGAGCAGTAACTTGGCAAGTAGGCTCGAAGTTAACACGTTTTGAAATACACGAAGAAATTGTTCTCAAGCGCCTGGTCGCTCTGAATCCCAACAAGCCATGTGGACCAGACGGCTTCCATTATAGTTTTCTTAAATAATTAGCAACCGTCCTTAGAATTAAATACTGCACCACCAATCATTTCTCCATGTTAAATGATTAATTGGACTCGCTTGCTGGACGACAAGGAGCCAGTGGATGCATTGTACCTCGATTTTGCCAAAGCATTTAACAGTGTTCTGCATGAGCGGCTGTTGCACAAAATGAAGTCTTTGGGAATATAAGGAAATGAACTCCAGTGGATCAAAGATTTACGAGTAGGTAGACGACAACGTGTCAGTATTAAAGGAACCGTGTCAGACTGGGAATCAGTGCGCAGTGGCGTGCCACAAGGAAGCGTTCGTTGACCTGTTTTGTTCGTTGCTTTTATAAACGATCTGCCAAAAGTAGTGTCAAGCGTGTGCTCTACGTATGCCGATGACACAAAAGTTTATAATACAGTTAAGGACGGGTCAAATAAAGGGAAATTGCAAAATGATCATCATGGTTTAGTTTACTGGGCTGGTTCGTAGCAGCTGCGTTTTAATGCTGACAAGTGTAAAGTACTTAACCTCGGGAAGAACAATGAACAGTAAGATTACAGTATTGTAGCTGCGCTATACTTTCGTCTTCTGTTATCCAGGTTCACGCTGGTGAAGAAGGAAATGCGTGCCACATTTGCACCAGTCTGTCAATGATTAGCGTTTAGAGGGGTCACTGAAGCGCGCACCGTGAGCGTATTTGAAGTTGTATAGTGTATATCTGAGAACTAGTATACCACTGATTTTATTGTACGTTATGATCAACTCCTTCTTGCTAGTTCCTGAATAATCGCGGTTATTTTTTTTTTTGTTGATTTCGTTCTTAGTGGCGGGTAAGTTTGACTCAGTCGTTTCCCTAATCGAAATGGGAAGATATTAAATCATCGTCCGTAACTTTTGGCTTAACTAGCCCTGTGATTTATTAAGATTGCAATATCGACTTACTTGCGTTTCCATTTTAAAGTGTCTTGAGTTCATACTGACATGTTCCCCGATCAACCTTTATTCTGTCTCTGCGGATTTATTGAGGTAGGATCTGGTTCATTAGGTAGGATCATTAATTTGTGTCTGGTTATCTCAGGTGGATGTGGGCATACAATACATTTCGGTCTTAGCTTTTTCCACGTAAAAATGAATTTGATGATGCTGCTGGAGCAGAAACTTGTCGGGGAAGATTGTCGCCAATAAGCAGTGCAGCAGTTTATGAGTAGCGCGGTACATTTAGTTTTTTTACATTAAAGCGATTATCTCTATAGGTAGAGAGTAATAATTACGTTTTCAAAGAAGACATCAGCTTCTCTAATAAATGCAGTAGCCTGGATTTATCAACTGTTATCGAGTTTGACCAATTTTTTAATTTTTCACAATCCTGTTAGGGTAGCATATGTATGTTGCAAGCTCTCCTACGACAGTATGAGAGGACATGGTTGCAACGAGAGCGTAATGACTGAAAAATATAACGTGGAAAATAGATGTGGGAGTTTATGTCGAGAAGGAGCTAATATTGTCTAGGCATATTGAAACGCAAGTTGATAAATCCAATAAACTTCTTGGGCTGATCAGACGCTCATATATACGAGTTTCCAGATGCAGAAGTGATGTATAACTGTCGTTTGTCGCTGTCTTGGGCCCGGACCTAAAGTGTGGAAGCATGGAGTAAAGAAATGGTGTTCAAAGACTTGCAACAAGGATAATTACAGGCTTGAAGGGCAAGTCTTACGAAGAAAAATTAAATATTATGTAGCTTCCAAGCCTCAGTTATCAACGTCTGCGTGGGGACCTCATTGAAGTATACAAGTATACTCATGGTTTATATAAGGTCCCCGAAGGACTACTAGAATTTGAAACGACAACCAACACCAGGGGCCAAGGCTATAAATTAAAAAAACTGCGTTGCAACTTCTCCACGCAACAACATTTCTTTTCGCTTCGAATCACCGACATGTGGAACAACCTCCTCGATTATATCGTTGACGCTCAGAGTATGAACGCGTTCAAGAACAGACAAGATAAAGCTATGGAGGAATGTACGTTCAGACATGAAATGCCTATCACCATATCGAACCTGGCAGAACTATATTAGCTATTTCAAACTATCGTCAGTTTCAAAAGATCCGGTCATAAGATAGAAAATGTTGAGATCTCCTGTAATAAAGTCAAAACAAGACAGGAAAACTGCGACAGGCATGAGGCCTATTTTCAGCGCCGACAGTTCTATAATAAGATATGAATTGTGCCAGCTCAAGCTACAGTGAGCAAGACTGCGACGAACTACTGCCTTACTAATCGCTCAAAACGGTGACTGCAAATAAACTTGGGTTGGTGTCCCTCAACGAACTCAGGGTACATTTACTTGGGGTGATCATAAGGTCTTGAGGACGGCTGCAGAAGTGCGATTCAATATTCATAGACTAACAGCGACCAACGGACATTATTATCAGTAGGGAACTTGTTAGCGGTAGCGCATTGCCAGGAGATAGCGAACGGTTAGCTTAGCTGATGAATTGCAAGGAGATAGCAAACTGTTAGGTGATAACGAAATGTCAGTAGATTGCAAACTATTAACCGATTAAGAAATGTCAGTAGATTGCAAACTGTTAACCGATTACGAAATGCCAGTAGATTGCCAACTGTTAGCCGGTTACGATATGTCAGTAGATTGCAAACTATAAACCGATTACGAAATGTCAGTAGATTGCAAACTGTTAGCCGATTATGAAATGGCAGTAGATTGCAAACTGTGAGCCGATTACGAAATGCCAGTAGATAGCCAACTGTTGGCTGATTACGAAATACCAGTAGATCGCCAACTGTTAGCCGATTACGAAATACCAGTAGATCGCCAACTGTTAGCCGATTACGAAATACCAGTAGATTGCCAACTGTTAGCCGATTATGAAATGCCAGTAGATTGCCAACTGTTAGCCGATTATGAAATGACAACTGTAGATTGCCAACTGTAGGTTTATTACGATATTTCTGTGGATTGTAAATTGTTAGCGTATTATGAAGTTTTATTGCATTAAAAACTGACCTGAATAGGTGACTATAATTATCAATTGTTGAGAAATATCTTGAGCGTGATTTTGGAATAAACTTAAAAACAACAAACTTGTATAAATTACAAATCTTTTATAGTGAGAGATGAATGCTTTCTTTCAACATGTGGGAAATTTCTGCATTGCTCATTTACTAATACCAAAATCGCTTGTGATAACTTGCTGCTGTAGGTTATGCCTATCGACATTATCGGAGTGTAAAAAAGAGATTCTGTTTCTGAATAATTCGCTATATTCTATCACTTGAATTGATGGGATGCATGCCGGAGGCCAGCATAGCCCAAGACCAGCATATCTTTCATCCTCCTTTCCGTGCGTAAGCCTGCTAAAGGGCAGAGTAGACTAAGAGATTATCAACGTATTGACCGTTAACTATGTGGAGTAGCAGCTTGTGTGCTGAAGCAGTGTTGGTTTAAAGTTCGTGTGGTGAGATAGGTCAATTGACTACAGCTGCTTAGGTGCCAGGATGACAATATCGATAGCATTTAGATGGTTGATATTGGTTCCAGGGCTGATTTGAGCGTTAATTTGCTGGTCTACGGCTGCGCACCCGAATTGATTACAGTCTTATTACGAAATTTTAGGCAGTCGTTGCCAGATATTAAAGCGCAGATTCGAATTAGTTTCCCCTTAATAATTCATTCAGAATTGATTTCGATTTACGATAAACTAACTAAAACTGAAACAATTAATCTATCGAGAGGTGATATTGTAGAACTTTTATAATATAGATCAATGATTCGAGATATAGGCCACTACTTTCGCCTATATTTTTATTAGTTATAAATGTGGGCTACGACACCGGCTATAGATTAATTATTATTTTGATAGCTTATTGGAGAAGAAATTAAAGCAAGCATGGAAATGAGGAACTTGAAATAGTAGCTGGAAATACATGATTGGCTAAAGTATTTTTAGTCTGAACAGCGAAAAGTATTCGAAGATCAAATTTTTTACACGGAAGACTGACTTCTTAGAATTTCTACTGTGACTGAACAATGAACCTTCAGGTCTTGATCTGGTTAATATTACGGATCGCCTAAATATTCTTAATGAAGTAATGTACATTGTACAGGCAAGCACAAATAATGAAAATTTGCGAAAAATTTATTTTAAAGACAAATCTATTTTAAATAAATATATTTTTATGTTTTAAAGGCGGAAATTTATTTTACATATGCGAGAATTCAGGAATTAACAGCGTAATAAAATGAAAGGTAAGTGAGGAACACGAAATTCTTCTCCCTGAAGCTGCTGCTGAACTTTATTGTCGGTGCAAGAATTTCTCTATTGAAGGATTCAACTTGTGACGGGATGGAACATTCGAAATAAGAGGTTCATTTTCCATGCTTGGACATTCACACGTTGTATTCCTCCTTCTAAGTTTTGGAATAAACATTCTCCTTTAGCATTTCTTAGTTCAAGGCCCTCAGAAATACTCTCTTACGTAGCATGACTTAGTTCAACACCTTACTAATACACTCGCTCGTAGTACTCGAGACCCTAGCAAAGAAAATCGCACCTATTATTTCTTAGTCCTCGACTTCTAACACTCACATGTTGTATTCCCAACTCCGACATCCTGAATACACTTGCTTCGATATTTCATCTGTTAAATAATTCCTTAAAAAACTCTTGACCGGAGATTCCCTAAGTTTAGCAGTCGGAGCAAGATAATCGTTTGCAGAATTCCGTTATTTAACAGCAATGCCAAGACCCCAGCACGGTGATTCTCTTAGTTGAAGATCACGTCCAAGAGACTGGCTATAAGATGGGATGCGTTCAAGAGTTAGCAAGGGTGCTCAAGAGGGCAAGTGATCGTAAAGATACCACAGCACCGGAACACACAATTAGATGAGACTCTAACAGCCCCATTCATTCACTGCCAACGCCGCTTCCTCTCCTCTCTCCTCCGTGTATTGTAAGACCAACAGCAACTACGTCAACGAACATAACAACTACACCATATAACAATTTTCGCTACCATTGTTCGTCATCGCCATACATTTGCAGTTGTATTGCCTTCTATCACATCTATTTTCGAAATCTTATGCCATATTTTAACTGAAAATATAATTTTTCTATGCAGGATTATCTTCCCTACTTTTAATCTCTCCACGTCTCTGTAAATTTGTATCGTTGATAAAATTGTCATACACGGAGTGCCTCTCAAGCTCTTTCATAACACTTTTTTATTTTCTTGCAAATGTGGGAATTTGTTATAGCGAATTATATTATCTAATTTTTTCACGCGTATTATAAGTCTTCAAAATCTATTACGTACTTTAACTAATGGGTAAGCTAAACTTGCATATGCAGCATAATCTTGTCACTCCAACGGCTAGAATAATTTTGCAAACAATTAAGAAGTTGATACATTAGTGATGCCTTGTAAAAAGTCTATAAAATTTTCCATAATGCATTGAAGTCATTGCAATTCAGACCAGCATAATTTATCAGAAGTACTTACAATGCTGCTATCATCATCGTTATTTATCGCCATAACGCATTATGAGAGTATAACCAATTCCAAATTTATTAAATAAGAGGCGTGCAAATTCGAATTTATTTTGTTGCATTTATTGCATTTTTATGCAAGTAATTATTATCACTTTCATCATTCCCATCAGTCATGCAATAAATAGTTTTATTCGTTGGGGTATAATATTTTATATAACTAATTTGTTCGGAGCTGCAGGCCTTGAGGAAAATGTGAAGTCATGAAAATCTAGCAATTTTCTCGACATATTTATAGTAAGCGAGATGCTTTCCTGGTCAGGTAAATAGAAGAATCCCTAGAGCATTCATTAAAATTAATTTTATCTCATATGATCAGCTTCTATAGGCCCCTGAAAAACAAGTCACGAATATTCAAATATCGCGACCGGCCAAATTCAGTATAATCTTCAACGCCGTTTTCACTGTATATATACTGCTTGGTACTGATACTATAATGCACTGTACTGGTACTGACACTTGTAGTGGTACTTATAGTAGTACTGGTAGTGGGTAGTGATAATGATACTGACACTGTAATTCAACTGACTTCTTCAACACAAAATGTTTCATAAGAGAGATAAACGTGCAAAAAATTAAACAAATCATGGATGAAACCATGCGAGGTTTTGGTGAAGCTTGCCTGGAATAAAATTTGATCATAAGCTAAAAATTAATTGATTTACCTGCATCACTGGCGCTAGGAAGCACAAGGCTTTACCGAAGATCCAGTTCTGCACGAGGACGATAGCCAGCGAAGGCGGCATGACAAAGGCGCACATGAAGATGTTCAGTACCGCCGCGTTAGCCAAGTAGAGATACTCAGCCAGACTTCTGTTCTGCTCCCTAAGTTTTTGAGCGATATTGAGGACCTTGATGAGCAGCACGATGTTGATGATGACCCCGCTAACGATGATGAGCAAGTATATGGCGATGAAGAATGGATATGAATTTTCCAGAGATGTGCGGATGTGAGGTTTACGGAAGTTTGTAGTGTCTGCTGGGAAAACTTGAAGAGAGTGAATAAGTTGGGGCAGGAACTTGTCCGGAAAGTTTGGTAAGGCCGTCGTTTTGCCCTTGAATTCTATTCCTTGAAGTTCTTTGCCTAATATCGGAAGCATCGTTGATGACTAAAGCAATTCAAGTTGCAATTTGAAAGGTCATGGTAACGTGTCATTGAATTTAAGACTAAGACTACAAAGTATTTTAATTTTTGCTGGTTATCACCTTCGAAAAAAGTTATCTCATACTGTTGCATTCAAGAATTTGAAACTTGACATCTGATAATTTTTATCAAGAATTTTAGTTACCATTGAAGAGATTTGAAGTTTTATTATTTGGGCAGATTACTAGAATTATTTTGATGTGCGTTAGTTCTTCATGAGCATAAACTCTTTTACAATCACATCAAAAAACAATTATTGGTACGGCACTGTAATCAATCTGTGGAATCATATACAATTAGGCCATCCAATTCACACCTGAATCAACAGTAAAGCAATGTAATATAATTTATTTCAAAATAAACTAACACAACCTTGCTTCAAGTGATCGATCATTTACGAAATTATCCATCAACGAACAATCACTAGATCAAGTTATTTTATATCATTACAATCATTCGCATGCAACAATTGACCAATGCACGAAGATGAAAGTTTTCTATTTGATGACGATAATTTCGTAAAGAGATTTAACAAGCTCTAAGTTTTCAATTGAAGTCGTTATAGCCAGACTGACCAATTGCAAGTCGTCCGTAGGCATCATAGCGGCCATCTATTCCAATTGAGGGTCAACGATCTGCCGAAGACCGGAAATAATATAACATTTTCTTGGACGATAAAAAAACGCGCCTGCGTCGTTTGTCTCACAAATTGCAGAGATTGTCAAGATCGGGCAAGGGCTTGACAAATTGTAGACAGATTCTGTGTGTCTCGCATGCCAGGAAATGGACGATGTCGGCTAGATGGCTCGAGAAATGCCATTGCTTGACAGCAATTAGCGCAAATTATTTCTCCCCTTAGTACTCTCACTTGAAAGACTGTGTGTGCGCGAGGTTCTGAAGCTTGAAATCCAATCATATACAATACATTAATTCTGAATATAATTGTGTGTTCTCTTTGCATAAATATTGACGGAGTTTGGGTCAATTTAAACATCAGAACAAACAACATTACGAAGCCAATTATATCAGCAATTGGGTCTATCATATAATATGTACATTTTTCATCCTTATAACTCCTTAACGACACCTGTCAATACAACTAGTGAAGTTATTATTGCTATCGCAGTGTTCGAGAATAGCATGTGAAGGTTGTTACCATGATAGGCAAATCTGATGCCTTGGTATAACTGCGGAGATGGTTCTCGATGTTCGAGAAAGTGTGCACCGTGTATGTTAAGAAAGACTGTATGTAGTTGAAATATAGTGGAAGAGCGTTGTTAAAACTGCTGGATGGTTTGAACGTACCTATATACTTGGTGAAGATTTTTGAGTGTGAATTATAATAAGAATTTACATTTTTCAACATAACTTTGAAAAAGTTTTTAAAAATAGACTTGGTGTGTGAGTACAACTGGTTAAGTAGATGAACACAGCTGGCGAAAGGAAAGGACACAATTGGTGACTTGAGTGGATAAACTTGTATACGTGATCATTTAAATTTATACTTTTTAGTCTTGGGTATTCACACACAATTCTTTATTTCCTTTTAATTTAGGGTATATAACTTTTCGAATCCATGGAAACAACAAAATTACAAACTTTAGTTGCACTATATACTCGAATAACTCATAATAGAGTTTGTGGATGAAGCATACAGATAAAGGAATTCGAAACTATGCATTACGCAAGACGCTATTGTAAACTTGACTTGAGTTCTTATAATAACTGAAAAATCCACCATTCATGAGGTGTCTCACTCGTGTAAAACTTGGATTATCCTATTATTCATAAACGCTGCGTATGAAATAACATAGCATAACAAAATAACATGGACAAATATTTTAGAGCCAAAATAGGCACAAAATTATTTTGGATATTGTAAGCATGTTTCTATATGTAAATGTCAACTTATTAATTTGTTTTTCATATATGCACTAGCTATTCAGATATGTGAAATATTCATATATCTACTCGCTTTCATAATTTTATAGGCTATTATTAAAATAAATATTAATAAAAAATATATAACTAATATTATTTTTATAAATATTAGCATTAATAACAATAAATTAAATATATTTCATCTGCCGAAATTTAAAATTATTTAGTATTTAATCTGTTGAAAATTAGTTCAGCATCTCAGTTCTGTTTGTTTTTGGTTTGTGCGAATAATAAAACTTCTTCTTTGGATTCAACTAACTATTGAATTTACAGCTGTAGGTCCTACACTTGATTAAAATGAGAATGTATTTCCCACGATGGGTTTTGGCGATGGAGAAAAAGAATTTTAGGAAATCGACGCACTTGCTTCCTTCTTCTATATTCTATTTATTGCTCAGCCAGCACAAACCACTTGAAATTCCGCAATATCTGGCATATGTTTCGAAACTGCATTGGAATTGCAGAAACAATCGCCGTTTTAAGTTGAACGATTTTGAGTTACGGTACTTGCATTACCATTCAATACGAATATTCTTTCACATGTTCATATCATTTATAAAAAATATAATGAATTCCCTCAAACGGTAATAAATTCCTAATAATTGTAGGCTGATTTACGAAAGAATAATCTTTGTTCGGTAACAACATAAAAGAAAAATTTAAATATTCATCGTTTTAAAACCATGCATGCGTAACATTTAACTGTCGAGACAAACCTCTAAAATCGAGATAAAATTAGCATTATATTATCAAATTATTAATGAAACAATCACGGACTTGTTGTCAAAGCTAGGAGCCATTCAACAGCATGTGACGGTTAGCTAAAATGCCAACAATTTGAAATCCTTTGCCTGCCTTTGAAATTCGATCCTTCGTCGGCAAGTGTCATCTCAAGGATTCGAGCCAATAGTATTGGAGAGTTCAAGCAATCAAGCTATGACATTCATCGCTAATTGAAACACCTGTTCAGTCATTCGCGCAGGTTTCCTTTTCAAACTAAAATGAATCATTGCCAAAGTGACCAGTGTTGCCGATGAATGCATTTCCTTTGAAAGCCAATTAAATTTGTTAAATTTATTGAGCAAAACTATATTTTTATTGAACTATAATTATGGTAACCCCGAAGAAAGCAACTAACTATGAATCAACGCTCAATGCGCCATAAGTTCAACAAGGCTACTTATGCCTAATTAAGGAAGACCATTTAGAGTCCTGTGAAGCGTTCCGCTTGATAAGATACGCACAACCTTCCACTTCTAAAGCTAGCAGCGCACTGACCGGCATTCACAAAAAATCAAAATCTCCCATCAATAGAATGCGCTGAAACACGCTAACAAAGATGTGATTATAGAATTTGCTTACATACCAAATTTCTCAGAAATTGTATGCTTCTAATTTTCGGACTTAAATCTGTTTGCAATTTTTAGTATGATTGGTCGACACGTCTATTTGTTTGGATGTTATTGAATTTCATTATCTACTCTAGTTTAGATCTATTATATTAATTTTTAGGAAATATATTGACCTACATAACACACAATCATTTCTTGTTAAGGATTTGTTTCTAGACATTCATCAGTGAACGAGAATGTATGAAAATGATCACCAAAGGAATGAAGATATAATCCAAAATATTTTTACTAATTTACGGTCACTTTTCCCCTAGATTTTATTATGCTAGGTGCTGATCTCTTCAAAATTTATTTGAAATCCTGGCCAGCAGCTAAGCAAAACGCCCAAGCTCAAAAGTTTCATTAAATAATATCAGTTTCAGCCGTTCACCTCATCACCCATCTTAGATTACTGACGATGAAATAATTGTGAACGCTTATGTTTACATGATCAACTTCGGAAACGAGTGACTACATTTAGGAGGATGTTAAACGCTGCGTTGTATATTTTTGTGTATTTCTTTGAAGACTGGCTCTGCGAATTTATATTAAATGTATGAGCACGCATACATAAAATCTGGATATAGTATCTGGAATTGAGTAAAAAATTTTAATTTCTAGTTTAGGTAGTGTCAGTTCTAAGTTTTACAGAAGTTCATTGTTGAATGTGATTTGTGATGAACCTTGCATTAATTAATACCTATTCGAATTAAAAATTGATTCTAAAATCGATATTTGAGAGAACATGAATCTCTTACATCAGGAATCATCTCTGTCAAGTAACGCAGAGTTGATGTCGCCAATATTAAACAAGTTCTTGTTTAACTTAAACTTCAAAGAAGCCCTAGACTTAATTTTTTGGCAGCATTTGTATGACTTGCGAGTAAGAGAGGTAAAGCCAGAACTCATTTTGTAAAATTGTAGAGGGAGTCAAAGATTAGAGAATAATAACTCTATTTAATTATAAAGACAAACGTTCTGTTCTGAAATATTTACGTAGGCTCATTTGCTCTGAAACTATTTACCAGCAGTCAGAGTATTTTTGCCTTCACCCAAAAATCTTTGAAATGTATCACGGAAAAAAATTTCTGGCATCATTATTTTAAATTTTCGACGGGCACGTTAGATAATAATATGCGTTTAATAATTTTCCTTTTAAAGACAACAATTCTAAGGTATCCGGTGGCTTTATGTTAGACATGTACAATTAAATTTTAATTTTATTTTCAAATATTAAGAAAAATTAATTCTCAATTTTTTGTATAAAAATTTATTAAATTTTCAAAATTATTTATTCTGTCAACTGTTTCATGTATTGTCTCTGACTTTATGCAAGTGTGCAAATTTTCAGGTAGAAGTGTGTCAAATGTAGATTATGAGATTTGTAGCTGACAAAACTATTTTCAACTTTTTTAGTGTTGAAATTTTTTTTTTCATGTATAAAATTATTCATTCTGTCAATTGATTTATGCATTGTCCTTAATTTAACGCAAGTGTGCAAAATTTCAGATCGATCGGATAGATAGAAGTGCATTAAATATCGATTATAATATTTATAGCAGACAGCCAAACAAACAAACCAAAAAGAAGTTAGGTTAAAGAGAAGTGTTGTAAAAACCATTGCGACTCTATAAGTCGTCAATTTGATGGCAAAAATGGAAGACATTGTTCCTGATGGCTATTAAATGTACACACGTTAATCATAATAAATAATTTATTATAAATGAATTCCAAAAGAGTGTTCAAGATGAATCGAGAACCCTGGGTCCATATGTCATCGGCAATTAGATGTTTATAAGGTTATCAACTTTAAATTATTTTAAATCGATTAGAGTGTCTGGAATTATACAAGCAGTCAACGCAGAAAGGTAATAATATTGGTCATGCTTTTTCCGCCATTCTGTTTTTAATTACAGTACGAGATCATTTAAGTCAAATTCCGATGACACTTATTGGTGAGTTTCACATTTGTTTCGTTGTCTTATTAGCAAAATTATTTTGTGTGAGATTATTTTTTTCATTTAGGAAGCAACCACGAAGATTCACTTCTATAATCGCAATGATTGCAAATTGATTGTGTAAAAAAAATATTGACAAAAATCGTCTATATTAATTATATCGCTGTAAAATAATGGTCGATACTAATTATACGTGTTTTTTGAATAAGTAAAAAATAGAAAGTTTAAATTACAGAATAAGCATTCAAAAATTTACTGATGGAAGTTACAATGTCAATTCAAAATGAGAAAACTTGTTTAGTGAATAGAGTCGATCATATATTTTTTTGTGTGAAACCTTGGGCTTGAATGTTCATATGAAAAAAAAAACTTCATTACAGTGAGAATTAGTCATCACGTTTGTTCAAAAATAACTGTTTATTATCCGGCAAATTGAATAGGTGCGTTCACCTACATCATTAGAACTGACTCCAATCTATTTTCTTGCATCATTTTTTGGCCGCATTTAATTACGCATGAACGTTCAACTTCAAAATATCAAGTTGACACTTTCTACAAACAAATTCCTTGTGCAAAATTTAATTTTGAGACCTAAGAAACAAACAGCCTGAAAAATGTGTTCACCAGACCTTATTGTTCCACACGAAAACACTTTCATAAAACTTGGTTTTATGGCACCTCGAACATAATTTGGTCGGTGTGGTTGTGCTTTCGACCTTAAATTATTTTTGCACAGTCGGGAAATTTCGTTGCTCTTTTGATGCAACGGTTTCAAGCATCACTAAAACCTACTAAGTGTTCTCAATACCTCTTGTCGTGTGAGTATGCAAAATATGTGCAAACACGCCATCATAAATGAGAACTCTTTTGACTAGATAAGCAGTAGTTATTTATAACTTTTTCTAATAACTTTCATGATCCGATTCAAGAAGCATACACTCTTTTAAGAAGCATTTGCCTGTTAATGACACTATAAATGACGTACTAATTGTTCCTTGTGAACTCTCCATGATGTTCATAATTCTCCTAACAATGTAAGTGGCGAAGAAACTTCTTATGTCCGACTATAGTGTTTCTACATATCAGGAAACAAAAGTAAATTAATAGGCGTTATAATTTTTAATATTTTTTAGAACTTACAACTGAGTGAAAATTTTTCTTACTATTTGATTACAATCCGACCAGATGCTTCAAATTTGTTTCCATAAAATAATAATTCTTTATCTTTCCTTACACTATGCATAAAAACTTAACATCGGGCTACATTCAATCATTTAATAAGATTCTCAATATGAAGAAGCGAATATATTTGCACGCACAGAAACTCCCGAAGAATTTTTGCAAGGAAACGATAAATAGTACATATATATAGCTAAAATTAGTATTAGATGGCAGAATTTAATTGTTTAAACACGTGCGATTGATGACCAGAGAATTCGTTGATTTATATTTTCAGGGAATGGAACTTTTCTTCAGATGACGGTAGATCAAAAGGCAAATTTCAGGAAGTAGTCTTTCTTTATTAACGATTTTTATTATATTATATATTATATTTATTTATTTTTGGTCCAAAATTTTACTGTGTATCCTATTTACTTATATTATGTACTTATTTCCACCAAAATGTCAATATTTAATGCCTCTTCTAACTTGAAAATGAATGTTTGTTGCTTTCGAAACGTCGTTAATAAAGAAAGACTACTTCCTGAAATTTGCCTTTTGATCTACCGTCATCTGAAGAAAAGTTCCATTCCCTGAAAATATAAATAAACTAATTCTCTGGTCATCAATCGCACGTGTATAAAAAATATATAGCTAATTATATAAAAAATGCAACTATTATCTATCTCGAAAAAACAGCGACTAAATTTATAGCTGGAATTTTTACCGCAACATGGCCGTTATATATAGTTACCAGATTTGCAGAAAATTTTTCGTAATTGTAACTTCCTGTCAAATAAAACCAGCATCTGCTCCCTCATGGAAACTACCAGACAATTTCGTTAATACATTGCGTATTAACCACCTGAAAATGGAATCTGAAATCCATCTGTTATCCAGCAGGCCAATTACAATGCATGTGGTGGAATTGAGGCCGACAACAACCTGTTTATATCCTTACTCGATCAGAGCTCGAATTTCAATAGGCCTCTGAGCAATTCAGCTGCTAATATGCACTTCTCTGCATGTTTATTACCGAGCCTCGTCGGGCGTTGTAATTCGATTACTATAAATTATATTAAATTAATGTAAAATAGTAACATGCTACTACATCTGTACAAAGAAGAACTTATATTAGAGGAAAGTTAGGTGTACTTCTGTATTATTAGAGTTCTGTGTACGCATAGGGCTACACTAATGGAAATTGTATGTCATTAATTATAGTATTGAAAATTATATAAATCACGCACAAGCAATAATGAGTTGCGTCTATATGCTCATCGAACGTTGATATTTTTGATGGAAAACAAAATTAGCGAAAATAATAGCATTTATTTCCATCGATGAGCTAAAAAAAGGAGGTCAACAACGGCGTGCCTCTTAATTTACAACAACGGCGTGCTTCAGTAGGCAGCTATATATAGCATATCAATTACTTCATAATAATATTACTTCTATTAAATTTAACCTCCAGGCATTTGCCGAAACGGACAGATTTATTTCATGACCACCTCCGTCAAAAATTCTACCTCAAAGGCCTACGGTTACAGACTGCTTATAATTAATTAGAAAGTACGCCACGGTTAAATTTCACTGAACGATTTTGAATAAACCAAACCAGTGCAGGAACGTTCAATGCATGGCTGTTACGATACCTCAAGATTGTGCCGACAAAGCTAAATCTATAAAATAAATAATTTTCTTCTACAATAGTTCCCAATTACGTATTTTTCTAATCACCTATTGGTTTTAAAAGTCTTCCAGAAACTACTATTGAAACTTGTCTATGTTTATTTTTCTTTATTCGAAATAGATTATTCCTACATAAAAATAAGTGGGCACTTGATCTTTCTACGAGGCAGTTGTTCATGATATCAATGCAATGCCATGTAGAAGATGACAAGATGACGCTCCGATTCAACAGCTTCAGTATTCAACGTTATTAATGATGCCTCATATGCAGCATCGGATGAACGTTCGTGTGTCATTCAGTGCTGATGATTCAGAGGAGCGCAGGTGTGAACTATCAAGTGTTCACTGGCCCCGAGAATTACAAAATGTTCCAGCCGTTAATTGCCTTCAGGGAGAATCGAACTCCCGACCTCTGGTTTACTAGACCAGCGCTCTAACCCCTGAGCTATGAAGGCTCTTCAGCAACAGAGTGTCAACGAACTTGAAATTCAGTGTATTGTTAAAATTGCATCAAATTTATATTTAAATAATATACGTTTAAAAATTACTTTTTAAAGACAACACTTCTAAAGAATCCAGTGCCTCCAATGTTAGACATGTACAATGAATTTGAAATTTTATTTTTTAATATTAAAAAAATACATTTTTAGTTTTTTACTAAATAAAAATTAAATTTTCAAAATTATTTATTCCGTCAAATTATTGATTTATGCAGTATCCCCGACGTTACGCAAGTGTTCAAAATTTCAGATCGATTGGAAAGGTAAAAGTGTATTAAATATTGATTATAAGATTTGTAGCAGACAAAATTATTTTTCCAATTTTTTTATATTAAAAAACAATTTTTTTAATTTTTAAAATTATTTATTTTGTCAATTGATTCATGCATTGTCTGCAACTTGACACAAGTGTGCAAATTTTCAGATTGATATGACAGGTAGAAGTGTGTTAAATTATAATTAAAAATTTGTAGCAGACTGACAAACAAACAAACAAGAAGAGAAGTTAAAGAGAAGTATTGTAAAACATACGTTTAAAAGTTACTTTTTAAAGACAACACTTCTAAAAAATCCAGTGTCTCCAATGTAAAACATTTACATCATGAATTTCTAATTTTAATTTCGAATATTAAAAAATTAATTTTTTGATTATTTAATACATAATAGAAAATTAAATTTCAAAATTATTTATTCTGTCAATTGATTCATGCTTTGTCTCCGACTTTACACAAGTCTGCAAAATTTCAGATAGATTGGACAGCTAGAAGTGTGTTAAAATAAAAGATTATAAGATTTGTAGCAGGCAAAACTATTTTTTCAATTTTTTTAATATTGAAAAAAAAATTAATTTTTAAAGATATTTATTCTGCCAATTGATTAATGCATTGTCTCCAACTTTACGCAAGTGTGCAAAATTTCAGATCGATTGGAGAGGTAGAAGTGTGTTAAAATAAAAGATTATAAGATTTGTAGCAGACAGAGAGACAGTCAAACACCAAGAAGTGAAGTTAATGAGAAGTGTTGTAAATAATATACGTTTAAAAATAACTTTTTAAAGACAACACTTCTAAAGAATCCAGTGTTTCCAATGTTACAGATGTATAATGAATTTCTAATTTTATTTTAGAATATTACAAAAATTAATTTTTCAATTTGTTTTAATATACAAATTTTTTTTCAAAATTATTTATACTGTCAATTGATTCATGCATTGCCTCCAACTTCACACAAGTGTGCAAAATTTCAGATCAATTGGACAGGTAAAAGTGTGTCAAATATCAATTAAAGGTTTGTAGCTGACAAAATTGATTTTTCGTTTTTTTAATATTGAAAAATATATATATATTTTAAATTATTTATTTTGTCATTTGATTCATGCATTGTCTCCAACTTTACGCAAGTGTGCAAAATTTCAGATCGATAGGATAAGTAGAAGTGTGTTAAATTTCGATTATAAGATTTGTAGCAGACAGACAGACAGACAGACAAACAAACATTAATAATATACGTTTAAAAATTACTTTTTAAAGACAACACTTCTAAAGAATCCAGTGTCTCCAATGTTAAAGATGTACAATGAATTTCTCATTTTATTTTCGAAAATAAAAAAAAATAAATTTTTCAAAATTTTTTAATATATAAAATTTGTTTCAAAATTATTTATTCTGTCAATTAATTCATGCATTGCCTCCGACTTCACACAAGTATGCAAAATTTTAGATCAATTGGACAGGTGGAAGTGTGTCAAATATCATTTATAAGATTTGTAGCTGACAAAATTATTTTGTCAATTTTTTTAATATTGAAAAAAAACTTTTTTATTTATCAAAATTATTTATTCTGTCAATTGATTCATGCATTGTCTCCAACTTTACGCAAGTTTGCAAAATTTCAGATCGATTGGACAGGTAGAAGTGTGTTAAATATCGATTATGAGATTTGTGGCAGACAAACAAACAAACAAACAAACAACAAGAAGTGAAGTTAAAGAGAAGTGTTGTAAAAGTGAAGTTGAAGAGAAGTGTTGTAAAATTGATACAATTTTCTGTTTTACTAAAAGCAACATATTTTGAAAAACAACTTTAATTCGATCATTACTTGTAAATTTTGTTATGAAGTATTTCGCGACAAACAAGCACCGGTCGCCAAGATCACACTAGCTTATTACAGACAATTTTTTCGCTTCAAAAATTATATGATTAAATTATAACACAATTCTGAAAACTCCTTTAACGTATCCTAAGTACACATTAAACCAGATCCTGAATATACTCGAGAATTTACACCCCACGAGGAAAATCGTGTTTCCACGACATAATTTGACGATCAGAATCAGGTCTCCAAATTCTTAATTCAATACTGAGTTCCCACGACATGATGTCGAGAATCAGACTCTGGCCTTTACTATCTAAAGTCAAGACTCAGGCCAACTCAGACGAGGCATTAGTGAGACAGTCGGGCTTCAGGGTGAATTTCCACACTGCTGACGCCTCAGAAAAGATCTTAGGCTTGCCACTAGCATCTGATTTTATACAAGCTTGGTGAAATAAACGTATTCGTCAATATACGTTGGTGAAATCCGTCTTGGTGAAATCAACGTATTCGTTTTCCATACGAATTTGTCGAATGGCGTCGTTTTTCTTGCGCATTCTTGTATGCGAATCCTGAATTTCTCTATACAGCGTGGCTCCTCAGTCCTCTCCGCTTATTTTAACGATGTTTCAATCGCATGAGATTCGTGTCCAGGTATGCAGTGGAAGAATTGAAATATTATCAGTGATTGTGTAATTGTTTAATAAATAAACAAGGACAGAAATGAATCAGCTTTTCAAAAATCTGATAAGTAATATACAATTTATTAGAATTTTCATATCTATGATTAGTTTTATTTTACTATAAGTCTTGAATCTAACAATCCACAGCATGTAGCTTCATATATGTTCGGTAAATTGCAAGGCCTTGCCTGAGTATAATTTAGTTGATGTCGGAATGAAAGAACCGTACCAATCGGTGGTAAGAATTCTCCATTAATTCTTCATGACCGAATACTGACGAACAGAAGCTATAGGATGCGGTGACCTCGCTAATAAAGTAAATTTTTTGAAAATTTAAAAGTTCAAATCAATAAGCCTTGGAGTATATAGTCGTCGCGGTACTAACGAGTAATTATAAGGGATATAATATAACCAAGATAGAAATCAGTGCAAGCTATGCACCATAGGACAAAGTAGAGTATAGAATAATTAAAAATCAGTGATAAAGCAAACAAAGTTTTCTGCAGCGGACGTACAGTAGTTACGTATGTATATATAAGACCACGAATTCGTCAGGTGGCCACGCCAAGCGATTTATGCTTGATTGGAAAAGTTCGAGGAGTCGATTTGGTCAAGAGAATTTTCTAGAGCACTACAGAAATACCGGCAAAAAACAACAAGGTAACCGAAAAACTGATAAAATTCACCCATACTCATGTAAATTGAGTTTCGATGCACGGGGAGAAGACGTGAGTTAAATGAACAAGCATTCTCACCGATGGGGATGTTGAGGAAATAAAATAATAAAGATTGTTCCTTCGAAGGCCGTTAAATGAAAGATCTCTATTATATGGGAATCGATTTAGTACTGGGTCATCGAAACTGAACCCATATATGACGTGGAAACTAATAATTTTTTCAATGAAAATTTCCTCAAAATATGCCGAAATTCGTGATGTGCCCTTTGCCATTGAAGTTCTTATTCATCATGCTTGCAATCATTTAGCAATATAGCCTTTTGAATTTTATTTAATAAGATAATTGCCCTATGATTGCTCAACTCAAAGATTAATCAATGCCACAAAATAAAAGAAAATTAAAATACTGATATGTTTCCAATTACCTTGAATTTGCTCCCTAAAAATTTTTTAATTGCATTCAAGGTGAAGGAATTTCATGTATCCTTCTATAAACTAAGGCAAAACTCAGGGCAATTCCTGCCTACCCTATATTCTTGTTTTCGCATTTTTCAGAGGACTCACTAAGGGATTATCCTTTAAAACTGCTCCTGGTATTTCGCGTCTAGCTTTTCGGCGCATGACCGTTTATCAAAAGATTGCTGGGCCATCGCTGCGGCGGAAAATTGAAGTCGGCAAGACCATCAGATGTGCATATTTTATAACGTAATCTCCTACACTCCTTCAGTTACCCTTTCGTTGACTTTCGATGCTTTACTATTTGCTTTTTCATTTCTCCTTCACCAAGGGTTGTTGTGTTACTTGGATTTCAGTCTTTGTAATCATTCCCACTAGAAAAATTTTTCAGCATTTATGTTTCTAATTATCAATTGCCACAGAACTATGCATGGCTCAACAAAATCAGTCTAATATTATATTTGGAGAGTTTTAGTAGGCAGTATTATGTGGATGGTGCATCAAATTAATCTATAGGAGTACTCGCGGTTTAAAAATTTTTCCGTAAGACGTTTTATATGGCGTATAAATTGTATTCTGAAAATTTTTTTCAGAAAATACATTAGTTATAAAAAACTTTAAAACTGAATGAAATTTAGATCAGACATGAATCTGAATTTTTTAGAATTATATTTCGAATAATCTGATCGTAATCCAGGAAAATTAACATGTAAATGATTCAAATTGAATAAATTCTAGAAATTTGCAAATCATCATGATACTAGAATTCTTTTCTAAGCTTCATTTCTAGACTTAAAAATAATCACTTACTTGGAGGAGAACTTGTTAATTTTTATAACATGAAGATAACTTACGATATATAATATCTTCAATACTGCGCAGAACGGCTCCGATGTTATCAAGGTTTGTACGGGCTGTTAATCTGTTTACTGAATTCATCCATATTTTAGGAAAAAATACCAAATGTTATTAACTTCCTATTCCCTGATTTGAGATCAATCTGACCTATAAGAAATGAAGAATCAGAGAAGTCAACTACTCGTTTTCCCGAGTATTTTTAGAATATTTTTCACCTTATAGATCCCTATCAACATTTCTGCACCGATTTGGATCTTCGTAAATTCGTAAGTAATTTTCGGAAACTTTTCGACCGACTCTGGAAACATATTTTGTACATATAAATTATTTATTACTTTGGAATTCTTAAGCCCGCCATGGTTGGATGTTTCACTCTAATGTCCATGACAAATTTATTAACATTTTAGAATAGTTGATCAACCAATCATAATTTTATCTTCAATAAATGTTATTAGCTTGAATTAGCTAATAAGTGTATTTCATTAAGGAATTGCAATAGTTTGTTAACTAAACATTGTTTGATTAAGGCTAACTTAATTATTAATTGCTTTGCATGCACAAAATTGCACATGCGTTCCATGACTCGAATGTGTATACACATTAATTCTTCCATGCCCAGTTCGGAATTTCAGTGGGATATTATCAAAATATTATTATCAGTTTACACGATAATCAATTACCGTAAATTAAATTCCTCCATTTTTTATCGGCATCGTATATAGATCATGCAACTACCTTACGCAATGTTATCGCTATCAGTTTTTAAGTGGAGATAAAGCTCTATACAATTTATCGAGGTTAACATATTCCATTTAATTTCCATACAACATTTGGGAACGTCACGGATGACTTCACACCGATTGTAAATTATGGTCAAACTTTGAATGGCCGACCACAGCCGCGTTTTGGCCATCTATTACCCAGCCATGGCTTTTAATAAAGTCAGGAACTTGTCTGGTTGCCAGTCAAGACTGCATTAGCATCGAGTCCAATTTACGCTGTCAGCTCCCATATTTACGATGCCGAAACATTAAATAGAGAGGCCTAAATGCGGACTTTCTGCAAAATTAGCGGAACGGTTTCCATATTAGGAACTTGCCACTGAATTTTCTATGCTGTCTCTCGATGGAATTTATTACACAAGAACACGGA
This sequence comes from Hyalella azteca, assembly GCF_000764305.2. Classification (NCBI taxonomy): domain Eukaryota; kingdom Metazoa; phylum Arthropoda; class Malacostraca; order Amphipoda; family Hyalellidae; genus Hyalella; species Hyalella azteca. Next base: position 659,946 of record NW_025931927.1, on the reverse strand, counting down.
GCAGCATCAGAGTAGGAGAAAGTTTTCCAAGTCAGCAGGTTGCAGGCCAGCCAATTTATTCACGGAATAAAGAAAGTTTTTACAAAGTCCAAGAATTGTGCCAACAAAATATTGAATGGAAATTGAAATCGACAAAAATATGCCAATATATGGTTTTTCAAATGATTTATTATACTTTTTGTTTTTAAAATATAAATTTCAAACGATGTTGTGTGTAAATGGTTTTGTTCCATTTCATAATTTCAATGTTTATAATAAGATATATAATATTTTCTGTGCAAGGATTCTTCACCCTCCTTTTATTTCCTTTCGCAGATTAACTCTGCTACTGCATAATATCAGCAAACTTGCTACTGTATAACATTATTCTATAATGTATTGAATAATTCCCGTGGGAGTTACGCACCGCTTATCAGTCAGCGCAAGACCTTATAAAAAGAAGCCTTTTCTCGTTCCTGTCCATATATCTGCCCAAGCTTCAGGAAACGGTGAATGTTTTTTGAATTCAAGTCTTTCGTTTCTGGCTTTCAATATAAAGAGAAGCTGACCTGGGTAGAGTGTTTCTCTGTGATAGTCCCCATAAGAACAAATAACTGTTCTAAATGACACTAGAGGGCAGTTGTTCTGAGAAACCAATTACGAGGGTCGTGTTGGGCGAGGGCTCTCCGTAGACTTTATGGTCGCTCGAGGTACGTGCTTTATAACAGGCCGTGTTCGCTGGCACTTGACAGACTTCAGTGAAGTTTTAGATTCATGGCAGACTCTTTAAAATATTTATGGGACCTGAACACGGCATAAACTTCCTGCCACATTCGCAGCTTAACACAAGTTGTTCCTTGAAGTACTTCAATATCTGCAGTAGCACAGGATTCTTTGTAATTAATGTTTGTTATTATGAATTTCCAAGGCAGTTGTAACTCCTCCAAAGTTAAAGCTCTAACTTTGATTGCTTGAAGAAGGTTAAATTAAAAATTTAGGAACTGTATATAAGGTATTCAACTGAAATCGTTCATTTGGCGCAGAAATGTAATTGAAAAAAATTCGTAGATACAATATGTCTTCGAAAAATTTTACTCAAGTTCATAATCATCGAGCAACTTTGAATGTACTTTCGAAAACTTCTGTAATAACCTTGACTAGGCTGTTTAAGTGGTGATTTATTAATAAAAGATTCAACCTTGACTCGGTTTAATCACATTCACCTATGATTCTCCGCTAACTCGGACGAATCATATTCCCCTATGATTCTCCCTTAACTCAAGTGAATCATATTCACCTATTATCCCCCCTTAACTCGAGTGAATATATTCAACAAAGATTTACCCCTAACTCGGGTAAATCACGGGCTAATCACAGGCACCAATGAGTGAAATTATCAGTGCATCGGCGAAGTTTTCTGTTTTCAAGCATTGCATGGGAACAAACGAACTTAGCCCGTATAATAACCGCTTTCATAGGACTCATGTTCCATAAACTCCGTTGACTGTTGCGCATGATTAATGAAAAAATTAAGTAATTAATTAATTCTTACTTGATTAATAAATAAATACATTATTTACTTGCTCAATTAAATAAATAGTTATTATGACTAATTATCAACGTTTTGATTAGAATATAATGTTCGAACATAAGCATCGTATTCTTTCATGAAATATCAGATTACTGCATGGCAGCTGAGATGAGATGTGATGCAATATTGTGAAAGAAACCTACAGTAATACTAGTTTTCTGCTGTAGTTTCAACGACTTAAAACCTTTATTAACAATGAGAGATGAAAATGTAATTGAAATTTTCTATCTGAAATTTCATACTTTATCTTCATGGGAACCTTTATCTTTATAAGATTTGACTTATATGAAAAACGTGATAATTTTTATGATTGACATCGCGAGCATCTTGTTTTTGGAATGGATTACTAATTTTTTTATACGTATTTTTATCAAATATGAGTTCAACATCACCTCACTTTTCTGGATTTTAATTTAATTTAATTTTATACAAATTTGTTTCGAAATTTGTTTATTTCAACAAAAATTTTAATTATTTTTAATAGCGATTTTGTTTCAAATTAGCACAAATTTTAGCTGAGAAATTCCATCTAATTTGATCACTCACATTCTTCCCTGAAATCCATCCATGATTCTCAACAGAATATAAATTTCGAATAACGAACACGAGAGATCTTTGCATCGGGATCTTTCAGGTATCGTTGCCAATGCTGTCTTTCATTTATTACTAGTCATTTCAATTTAATAGTTAGTTTTCAACTCAATTTACAATCACACCGTTTTCGGTGTGATTCGATCTATCAGAAACTGGGTGAAGTTTATTACAAGTGACTCCAGGGAAAAATGCATTTGCACGGGTTGGAATCCAACCTCAGTTCACCGATGATTCAAAACCGAAATTCAAGTTGAAATAGATAGCAGAAAACTTGGTTCAAGTTTAAAACAAGAGGCTCGGTCTCGTAAAAGGGCATTTGCACAGGCTGATCTCTGGTTGAGGGCTATGCAACTCACAGAAGCCAGAAGCTCTCCGTAACTCGCAAGTTTCGCTGCGCTCGAGATTGCAATTGTTTCAGGAGTGAGCTTACCTGGCAAATCTTGCGCTCACGAGAGGGCAGCTTCCTTCAGTTGGCTTCAATGTTTACGGAATAGATACAGGGAGGCGAATTTGATTGTTTATACCTCGAAAAGGTTGTTCCCGTTCAGATTGCTTTAACGGTTATGAGATAAAGAAAACTCTGCTAATTATATTGTTTCTACCTTGCCTCGGTTGTTCACTTTCAGCTTGCTTCAACATTTACAGGATGGAGAAAACGCTACAAATTTGATTATTTATGCCTCGTGTCAGTTTTTCTCCCTACAGTTTTTTAAAACACGAATACATGAAGAACTCGGTGAATTTGTATGCTTACGTCTTTCATTGGTCCTAAAGCTTTACCTTTCCCCAACTGACATCGTTTCCTTCGAAGACGATCACGATTTTATTTGTCAATTGCGGTTATTATTTTCACATCTTCAAAATCTGTCATGCTACACTTCGAGTTTAATTTGTGTATAAACTTTGTTCAAGGTTTAATCGTTTCATTTGCGCTCGATCTCCTCCCACCGACCAATTATTTATGTATTAACTACCTACTGGTGTAGATAAATCCCTGCAAGATTGTAATTTGCACTATGCTTAGAGGGATAGCACATGTGGCATGGCCTTGCCAGTTAAGATAGAGCACTTTGTGTTTCAGTATAGTTCAGTGTAGTGTCATTTGTGTCATTGGGCCTTATTGCAATATTAACAACATGACTTTTTTCATATCGATGTTTATTAAATCGATCAATTTCTTTATATCTAGGAAGTGGCAAAGTCCCTCTCCTGCCCAATGCCTCTAGTTACGTTCATGATACCTATAGCTGCTGGGTTCACTAACATAAGACAACTACATTATAATTTTGTTATAGCCAGATAAGTTCCTAACGCAGCCCACGATATTGTAGTGCTTTTTAGGTGCCTGAATATGCGTAGTAAAATCTGCACGTCTTAGCATGCATTGTTCCAATATAAAATTATATTTTTGGGAACTGATGAATGACGGCACACGGAAAAATTGAGTGGTGTAATTAAGCTTATGTTAATTTTTTTTAATTTGGGACAAAAATAAAAATATGTATCATCAAATTATGCAGAGTGGAAAAATTGAATTGGTACTATAAATATAAAGGATTGTAAATGAATAAAGATGAGAAATAAACGAATTGTGTTCAAGTTATTTGCTATCATGAAAATTCGTCCAATTCAAATGGAGCTCAATTTAATGATATACGAGTCATCCATGAAATAGTTCTGCCTTAAAGTAATAGTCCGTTATAAAGTAAAAAAAAACAGGATGAATATTCTCAACATCTGATTGATGTATAATACCAATCGGACTAAAAATTTCCCGATGAATTGCTAGTGTGAAAAAATGAAGGTTTCCAATGAAATTGGCGTAACATACACTAAAATAGTCTCAAACGAGAATTAAATTTAGCTTATTGGAAATTTTCATTAGTAATTTTTCAAATTCATTCATAAATATTTTATTTTTTTATGGCATTAAGTTCATAGCTCTCAATCAGAATAGCTTCGATATCAAATCCAATTCTAAACCCGCTTATAAAATAGGACCATTTGTCAAATCGAAAATACACAACCAGTTAGACGACTTTTTTGTCCTAAGGCGCGGAAACTTTTTTATTTAATCAAACCAAAAAAAATTCCTCGGGGGGGGGGGGGGGTCAGAGGCATAGCACACCGACTGGGTTTCATGAGGTCCAAGTGCTGCAGGCTATAACCTCATATCATATGCATCAATTCATCGTATTAAAACGGAATGAATAAATCACGGAAGACAAATTTATTAATAATGCTACAAGATTTGCTACAAAGGGTTACTTTATGTAGTTTTATTTAACGGCCACAGATAGATAATGACCATCACTTACGTCATGAAACGAAATTTATTACATTGAATCAAAAATCTCTCTTCCATTAGTAATACTAACTCAGAAGATAAGCTCTAGATCTACATTACAAAGTTTATTTCCAAAGCTCTCACTGCTCTCCACTCGATGAATTCTAAACAAAAATTGCTTGATAAATTTCCAAAATAATGCCAGAAATTAAGCACAAAACTATCGACTCATAAGATGTGAACGTTTGAAATAGCTTCATGTCTCCCATCACAAACATTATTTATCATTTTTCTAACAAAATCTTGGCTAAACGGTGGTAAACAATGAAAAATTTAAATTTTTTTGCTCCTGCCAAATACTTAACATTAAATCTGTCAAAAAATTAATATTAGTTACAATCGCAAACATGTTTCAATGAAAGATACGAGTCTTAATTTAATGCTGAATCAACTACAGATTAAGTTTTATACTGGACCAGCGTTAGTAATCGTTTCATTGTTCACTCAATATTAGTTACCATTTCAATGCTAGCTCAATATTAGTTAAAGTTCCCGAGCTGGCTCAAAATTAGTTACCGTTTCAATTCTGGCTCAGTCGTCGGTTTCACTCCGACGAGTACCCTCATATTGCCGTATAAACCGACCTCTAACTTCCCCAGAATTGTCAAAGTCCGACAAACTTCCAGAATATTTCCACGGCAATGTTGTTTCCAAGAAGACTTCGGTTGCCTAATTTGACTTTGTGGTGTTGGAACTCTAAGTTCTTACTGGCCGAGCTCTATTCTAGACTCGGAAACTTCTTGTGCTGGTAATGAGAGCGCAAATTGTATTTTAATTGAGACTCAGGCGTGGTAGTTCGCCGGTGCTTGGCTTTACAATGGAAAATCCTGCATATTATAGAGTGGAAAAAATTTTTATAAAGAAGAAAAGGTTAATATCAACTGCAAAAGTGGGAAATGCGTTTGGTGACATTTCTTGTTTTACTTAACTTACTTCTCTGGCAAGACTTGGAGTCGTGGTACGGAATTTTTACATTAGCATAATAGCCAGGCCATACATTGATTCTGTAGAATACAATCATTTTAGCGTCGTCTGGTATTTTTTATTAACAATTTCCAGCTTTAGGGATTGTTGATAGTTTCCAGTTTTAGGGATTCCATAACTTTCGTAATACCTCTATTAAATTTATATCACATCCGCTTCAATATTTCATATTTATCTACAATCAACTTCAAAAAAGCTTCTATCTAACGACAATTCGTGTAAAAACAAGCGAAAAAACATTCGAATCAAAGACACTGCACCATAAAAAACTCAAAATAACCACGTTAACAATTTTTTATTGTAACAAGATCTTAAAAATCAACACAAGGTTATCGCCGAAGTCTCGACTTGAAATCAACTATTCAGTCGTGCAAAAACTTTTCCGACCACTTATTATCTGACCATTTTTCTGAAATGAAGCCAATACAACCTTGTTAAAAGTCTTCACGAATTATTTTAAAATTTTCTACTAAAATTTTGAACAAATATAATCAACAAGCGCATCAATAAGTTTATCGGAAAATTAAGTATTTATAATTCATAACATAGTAAAATTGAACCATTGCTTGTGCATATAAGTATTTTGTTCACAAACATGGAGAAATGAGAGATCGTTCAAAATTTAAATAATACTAGACAAAGGAAATAAAAGGTTATTGGCGGCGGACAAATACAGTTACTGGAATTTTATGAATAAAGCACCTGGAAACGCCCTAGAAACAACTTGCAGAGCAGTGCCTGCGGACGCCGAAGAGTCCTCTCAGAAAACAATGTTATCGTAGACCGGGCTTCTGCGCTGTTCTATAATTTCCTCCATGGGCCTCTGAAAGGAACGACCGCGGCAGTTCCAACAGAATCCCCCCGATCTAACTGGGGTGATTCTCCGGCAAAATTCAATTTTGTCGCAAGATAAAAGGAATTCTCTTTCCTTTATTTCCAAAGCATTGCCCGTCATTATGGCTGCCGCATGGCGAGGGAAATTCATTCTTTTGGTTTGTGAACTGGTTTTGTTGGTGGGGCTTGTATCTTGAATGGAATAATGGGGAAGGTTGCGATCATTTGTTCGAGAATATCAGCACTGCGTGAACCATCAAATGATTCGCTGAGAAATAATTCTGATCATGTAATGCTTTACATATATATGACCAATTTTATAATCTTATATTTGCCTCATCATTGCGTTTCCCGCTAATTCTTTGAGATAAAACTTGTTGAAATTCAGCAAAGATTGCCAGTAGAGCCCCAAAAATTAGAAAAGGGTTATGACTTTCGTGCATTCTATCTTAGATGTTGTTTAAAATTTTGAGAGATTCTGAATTTTCATTATCAATTGATTTTTTTTCCTTCGTTACCTAATAAGAGATAAAATTGCTAGAAACATCAAAATAATTTGTGGCTCTAGTCACACATCCAAAAAAAATCAGCTCACTTTCTGCCTCGTCGTGAATAAGACGTTTTTGAAAAAAAAAATATTAGGAGTGAGCCAAGCATTCATCAAGCTTTCAAGAACCATCGTAAAACGGAAAAAACTGTAAAGCTACGGCAGAGAAGCTGTAAACGGCCAAAACGGCCGCCAGTAGCGCAATAAAAGTCCGTTTAGGGCCAAAATTCAATCAAGTGCTTTGTTAATGAACTGTGGGTGGCTTAGCATCAAATCTACAACGACTCTGAAGATCTACAAAGATTTTTCCCTCACGACAATTTTCTTCCTTGCTTATAGACGATAAAACGTCCGCGAATGGATGCCGTAAAGTAGATATTGATCAATTCCTTGCGAATATTTATCCTATGTCAAAGACTTTATTGAATCTAGGAACAGCATTTTCAAGTGAGATCAGCCTGATTATAAGTCAGGCAAACTCGACCAAGTCTTTATTTATTTGTAATTGTAAATAACTGAGATAAGAATGTGTTGAAATATATGATTTATATATCAATGTTCGGGAAAAACGATAAGGAAAACGGTAAAAAAAAACGGTCTCACCGGTATTCTAGAGGCCAGCCGTCACGTGAAAATAAATCTTTCATCCGCTTTTCTTCAGATGTTTATAGTATTGAATTGTATTAAATTTAAAGTATAGTATAGGGGTTTATAGTACTAAATTTCAATAAAAACGGCCAACGGTGTTTCTTTTTCACGTGCCGGCCGGCCACTATCACTCCAGTGAGACCGTTTAACGGTAATTTTTCTTGTAATGATATATACCCAATTGCTGGCTCCAACTAGACCAAACGAACACGAAGGATTTAGGTTACTGATGAATCAAACTCAAAACGCTTTTTTGAAACTCTTCTTTTGTGCTAATGTTTTCAAACATATTAGCACAATTTTTTTTTAAATATTAGCCCTCTGAATTTTGCACGTGTTGCTGAATATAATTAGTGAACAAATAATTCTGAACGTCAACACATCATCTTGTGTTTTCTTAATCCGCGCTACGAGTCGTCGAGGCTTTCCTAGAATTTCCCGATATTCGAGGCTTTCCTAGAAAAAATAAAGAAAGCCAAACTTCTAACATATACCCAATAAACTTGTTCATATGCATGAAAAATATTAGTAACAAAATCAATTCACAAAATATTCTTATATAAATACTTAGCCTCGATTAAATATCACCGCCAATCATAATTCCTAAGTAATTCTTAATAGGCTACTTAATTCAAATTCGGTATATATTGCTAATTGTTACCCGCTAATTAAAACTTTCAGTTTTTCAAGAAAGATGCGTTGATGCTAAGATATATTCCGTTGAATAAATGTTCATCCTTTTTAAAAACTTAATGAATGAAATGACTCAGCCAAATTATTGTTCCGAACTGATCAGTAAGAGTATCATGGGAATGAAAATTGATTCTAACTACAGAAGATTTCCTGATTAATTATGTAGCGGAACCGCGTACTATATCTAGCTTAGCACACAACATGTCTTATCGCGTGAAAAGTGTAATCTTGTATCGTGTGAGACGTGTAATCTTGTATCGTGTGAGACGTGTAATCTTGTATCGTGTGAGACGTGTAATCTTGTATCGTGTAAGACGTGTGTAATCTTGTATCGTGTGAGACGTGTAATCCCGTATCGTGTGAGACGTGTAATCCCGTATCGTGTGAGACGTGTAATCTTGTATCGTGTAAGACGTGTAATCTTGTATCGTGTGAGACGTGTAATCCCGTATCGTGTGAGACGTGTATCTTGTATCGTGTAAGACGTGTAATCCCGTATCGTGTGAGACGTGTAATCTTGTATCGTGTGAAACGTGTAATTTTGTATCGTGTAAGACGACAGAACTTACACGTCTTACGCAGGTTGGTTTTGCCGTCAAATTAACTATTATTTAAATCAAGCCTAACCTGTTGGCAAACTCAGATGCCAACCATTAAAATTCAGAGTGTTAAGTCCTAGGCTTAGGCGACACGATGCTCAGGTTTCAAAACTTTTATTGAAAAAATCTTGAAAGCCTTGTTTCTACAGGTATGACATAGGAAATATTAGCTGTCTAATATATAAGAAAAACAAATATAAGCAAAATTAAATCCAAGTAAACCAAGAAAATATAGAATCAAAATCAATAATGAAAGGCTAATAAATTGCAGCACTAAATTAACTTACCGAAATATTTCGCCACTACAGGAAGTTTGAACTACGAATGACAAACTAATCTCCAGGGCCTATACTTTCAAAAAAGTTAAGAGATCGTAAGTTCATCAGCCAATCATTGACGGCCTTTCAAGCAAAATCCACCAATCATAGACAAGAAAATAGAGCGTAAGTACTTACGTTCACTTAGCGAGTTTTGAAAGTATGGGCCCTGGTATGCTTCGGGCGGACGACTGAAGGTCTTAGCGGAAAGACTACGTAAAGCGTACATGTGAAATTGCGATTACACAGCGTATGTTTGGATTTTTTATTGGATATTTTATTAAGTTATTCATATTAAGAATTGATTAGTCTACGATTTCCAGTCAAAAAGTTCACTATAAGTTCACTATATCGGTAAGCAATAGAAGTCAAAATTATAATTTCAAACGTTGGAGAAAAATTTGGCCCATCATATCAAACGTTTTTATTCGTTTCTCAAGCACCTGATAAAATGTCGTCTTATTGCTTTCTGATCATTATTGAGTTTATAGGGATCCTTGTAGATCTTAATGTAATCTGAACTGTGGTCTAATGTATAATTTACGCATATTTCAAATAAATGAATAAAAAAATTTTTCGAATTTTACACCGGCCATCAAAAATTCAATTTTTAGATCAGCAGCTGATAGTTTTCTGCAAAAAAAATTGTTTGAAATCTTGCTCAAGCGGTACTGACTCCATACATTTTTCTTCATAAGCTTGTACGCCATCGTAAAAACATGAATTTGCCATAGAAATAGAAACAATAACAGGAGTACAACGCTTGTCTCAGCAGTCATGCTTTCGGTAAGATTTCCCGACTCGCCTCCATTACAAGACTTACTTTATCCCAATATTCTCAAACATGGTGAGCAAGGGGAATAATTTCCGAGAATCAATAATCGATAAGAATAAATTATCATTGTTGCACAGAAAGAATGTGAGTAACGAAGTCATTCAAGGGCGATAATTAACATTTTAGACGAGGAAAGGGCTCACTGAAATGAGTCACCTTGTCTTGCTTAATTGTGTCTTTAAACGCGCCACCTTTTCTCTCTGTGACAAGGTGAACAGAAGGAGAAAAGTCACTTCGAGGCTGACAAATGACTCGACAAAATGAGGTTCATTAATTTCCCTGGCTTGTTTATTGCTTGTCTGAAGGCCATTTCTTGTGATGCATGTAGAGGACTTATGTCTTACGAAGTGGAACTTTTTCCACGCCTCACATCACTGACGGAACACATCCGTCTGGTGCCTCTCTCGCAACAAGTCCTCACATCTTGCCTACCTCTTTTGTGGCCTCACCCAATTTCCGTGCCTACATATGTCTGATCTTTTTCTCATAAATAGGCTTCACTATTATTTCGGTTAGCTGTTTTATAGCCTCTCCCAATTTTCGTGCCTCACTTGCGGACCACATCCGTTTGTTGCCTCTCTCATAATATGGCCTCACGATAATCTAGACAGCCTCTTCTATGGCCTCTCTAAATTTCCATGCCTCACTCACAGAACACATTCTCCTGCAGCCTCTCTCGCAACAAGGCCTCATGATTATCTTGTCTACCTCCTCTATAGACTCAATTTCCATGCGGCCTACGAACTGCATCACACTTTATGTGTTGTTTAGAGGTAGTGTTTTGTTACTAGTTTACCGGTAGATATATTCCCTGATTGAAGCTTAGGGTTTCGGAGTCTCGAAGCTGGGAGGTTTCACTAATAATTATGTTTTATAATTCAATGATGACTGCATGCCCATGCGTAACTTTGTACAAACATTAAAAATTGGCCAAATAATAAACGAATGACAATTTAGTTTAATAAAGCCAAGGCTAAATAAATTATATTATTAGCAGGTGAATCATTTTACAATTTACTGACTTAATCTGCATCTGAGCGCACATCTGGATGTATATCACGCATGAGAGAAGCTACAGTAACTTAAAAGCAAATAAAATTTTACAAAAATTCATAATATCTTATTAGAACATTTTTCGGAATCTGATTCCATCGTCAGTTGGACTCCGTAACGTTTTCTATGAAGATAATATGAATTTTGTGGAGTTTTATTTGCTTTAAAATTTCTGGTGAATTTGCGATTCAAGCAAACGATCAAGTGACATTTTAACTTATGAGTGAAGCTTCGATGAATATCAGGTTCAAGTGATACGCTCACCAGGAAAAATATTGTACCTTTTCAATATTGCCATGCAATGTATGAATATTAATGACATATATAGCCGTGGGGACATTTCGCATACACTTTCATTGCTGTGAACGTGCTTCAAGAGTGATAGTTTTGACTGTATATATAATCCTCAGGTTAATTCAACAGCATTTCCGGTGATTACCTGAAGAATTGAATCTTTTTCATGCATGGCCCAAGCGATATTCACAATAGTGTTTCTTGCTTGCTTGTTTAATACTTGATTATTTATACCCGAGCCTGAAATTTAATTTCTTACTGATAAATATAGCGTCTACTTCACTCCTAATGGAATATATTACATTTCTCGGCCAACATTGCATTATGGTATTACTGAACCATCCCGCCAGGCAAACGACGTTGAAACAACGTTTAAGCAACGTTGATTCAACAAAAAATGTTTATTATAACGTAGATTCAACTTCGTTTTTCTGCTGGGTACATTTCGATTCACGGAAGCAAACCTAAATGTGCTTATTCATCCGTTGAATTAGACCCATCGAGGTGCGGAGGCGTCGGTTACAAATTTAACTCTTAAACGAGCCTTAAAGTAAATTCTCTGATTAAAAATGCTCAGCTAAACTATCCTCAGTGTCACGAAGTCGGAGATCACGCTAGGGACACCGCAAGCCATACCAGTTCCGGGATGGCCTCTCAGCCAAAGACTTAGCTGTGCCTGCAACCACTGCTCCAGTCAGTATAGTCTACACGACATCTCCACCCCAGCATGCGCCCACCTTCACCCTTACACCGCCACCACCACTCTTTTACACCGCCACCTTCGCACTTACACCGCCACCCCAACACTAACACCGCTTCCTCACCTTGCTGGACCCAATTATTGACGGCTCCAGTCTCCTCAGTCTCCGCTTGTCCACCTTGCTGCAGCCAATGCGATTAGGTTAGGTCCGGAAACGTTGGTTTTGGTGGAGAGTCAGGGTGAGTGTAGAGGGAGACGCATGCTTGGGTGTAGATGTCGTGAAGACTACACTGACTGGAGCAGTGGATGCTGACTTTCGGCGCCTACAGCTCCAAGCACACACTGTAAGTTAAAATGTTAATCTACTCAATAGCATGCTTGAAAATATACATATGAGGAAATATGAAGATGATGACGGCATTGAAAAATACCGGCCTCTATCATGCAACGCGACCTCCGATGCATCTGTTTTTTAAGCGGAATCTTCTAATTCATGTTATTTGAACATTTAAAAAATTATCTTTGATTTAACGCAACCGCATGATGTTATTATCTGAAAAACGGGTGCCAGGAGCGACACTGTTTTAATTTCGTAAATATTTTTTTTAGACTGCAGCCTTTCGGGAGTCATGTGAATTTCCCTATTATAAGCAATCTTATAAGTTAAATTATTCTTCTCATAAACGTCGTCTTCAAAGTTACATACAAAGGCACAAAAGAAAGAGGACTTCCATAATTTTCCCCTCTGGATGAAGTTCCAAATTAAATCGAGGACATCCCATGTTTTTGCCCCTAGGCGCAGGAGCAAACTCTTGTCCCGCAATATGGCTCTCCAAATTCAACGCATTCTATGTAATAACATTACGGGAGAGTCAGAAGTGCCTAGAGTCAAGAATGTATTAGCCCAATTATTCTAATTCAATATGGCTTCAGCTAGGCAAGATAACAAGGAGTTTAAAACCAAAGAAGATGGCTCAGATATATCTTATATCTTTTTGAAGGAAAACGTTTCGGATACCAGCTCCATCGTCAGTTAATAGGAGTCAGTCCAACCGTTTCATAATTTCATTTTAGGTTATAACTTCCAGAACCGTTCAGCCATTTCCGAGTTTATTATTCGGTCAAAACTTTCATGAATTCAGAAATCAATGAATTTCACACATGCCTAATAAGACATTAGAAATTTGATTTAACAATTTTCATAGATGTTAGTTCAGTCGTATCTGAATTTATATTTCAGAAATAAATTTTATTGCAAGATAAATTACCGAAATTCATTTAACTCAGTATAGTTCATCAGAACTTCGACTGCTCGAAGGGCCAGCGAGCTGTTTTGAAACATTTCATCTATTTCGAAATTGGTGTTAAGGGACGCAGTGCATTGGTGTTTTATTACAGTTAGACATTTAAAATTTTGGTTTTAAGTCACCTCGGACGTGACCTCGTTCAGAAATGCGCTGCAATTTTTCATTGCTGTGTGATCCGCCACGGAGAAAACTCAGAATCTTGAATCCGAAGAAGTCAATAATTCACGGTGTAATAGACATGAGCTAAGGAAACACACGGTTTTTTTTTTTGTTTCATGTTCTAGTATTCATGCATTTGAAATTCATTTATTATTATAGTTTTCTATAGTTATAGTTTTTATTCATCCTATGTTTACTACTATAATCACGACAGTGGGTTTCCGCTGAGAACTTCCCTGATTCAACACCAAGCATCACACAAATCGAGGAAGTCGTCATTCATCGTTGAACTGCGCAGTGGCTTCATTGCTTTTATATGTGAAATTTCTGCCGCTACAGAATTGGGGTTTCTAGTTCAAACTGGAAATATTCAACATCAAATTTCACCAAACTTGATGATGTCATTAACTTCTCAATTGCATAGTGGCATAGATGTCAGTGAGACCTAATAAGTTGGGTTCTTTAATTTTAACAAGAGTCAGTTCAGCCGTTTCAGCATTACTTTTTCTATATTAACTTCCCAGATTGAACTCCTAATTTCACCAAACACAAGAAATTAATTCACATTTGAACTGCCCAACGGTTTCAAGAGCATTGTTGGAAGCAGTTTATCTGTAACAAAATTGAATTGGTGATAATAATCAAATATCACAAAACTCCAATTAAGAAGGTATTCGTTATTGGATTTTTGAGAATATCTTTTATTATTCACGATCAGTTATAACTAGATATTTCTGATAATAACTTACTGGATTCAATGGCTGCGTAAGTGAAATAGACGATAGCTCAGCGATTTCATAATTTAGTTTTATAAAATAATTTTCATACTTTCCGACATCTATATTTATTCATGAATGTTAGACCATTCAAAATTTATTTCGCTAATTTTCATAGATGTCTGTTGAGCCGTTTCAAAAATTTCTTTCAAGGTGGTAAAGTTCACGGCATGATTCTATTTCTTTCAACTCTAGAAATTCATTTACATTTCAATTTCTCGATCATCCGAGGAGTTTTATAGGAAACAGCTCAACCGTTTCGAAATTGAGCTTTCGCTTGGAATTTTCAGGGTTAAACCTTAATCTGAAACAAGGATGTAATTCATTGTCAAACTAAGCACTAGCTGCATGGATTTTATAGACGTTATTTCAGCCATCAATTGAAGAATTGGGTTTTCCGGTTATAAATTTCAGGGTTCCACACTGAATATCACCTGACTCACGGCATTCATTCATTTTCTAACTGCGCATATTGGCTGCATTAATGGCTTGGATGTCAGTGTGGCCGTTCCAAAGTTGAGTTTTGCAATTCTAATGAGCATCAGTTCCGCCGTTTCAGAAATATATTTTTGGTAATAACATTCATGATTAAACAATAAATTCAACATATATCAGGAAATTCATCCACATTTCAACTGCACAGAAGTCCTACGAGTTTCACAAGATTCAGTTAATCAATAAGAAATGTGAATTTCTTGAACAAATTTGTGACTTCCGTAATTGAACAACAAATATCACTAAACTCGAAGAAGTTATCTCGGTTCAAATTTTTCTTGTGCCTTCCGTGGTTAAATAACAATAATACGATGAGTTTTCCCATATTTGCGCCCATGCTCCAATAGCTGCTTAAATGGAATAGATAATATTTCAGCGATTTCAAAAATGTAGTCCTCGATAATAACTTTCATAATTTCAGTCGCTTATAAATTGTATAGACGTCAGTTAAGCCATTTCAAATTTGGTTCGCCAATTTTCTCTGCTGACAGTTCATCCGTTTCAAAAATGCATGTCCAGTAATAACTTTCGTGCTATATCTCATTAAAAACTTTCTTTCACCCAAGATCTTCATTAAAATTTTAGCTGCTTAAAGTGCCACTATTTTTGTATGTAACAGTTCAACTAACTGTTTTAAACATTTTTCCAATTATATTAATAGTAAGCTCTGCTGTTTCAAAAAGGCACTTCCGATAAAGAATTCTAAGATCCATCTCCAAATTTCAGCTAACTCAAGAAATTCATTCACATTTCAACTGTGCATCGTTCTGCGAGTTTTATTGCAAACAGCTCAGCCGTTTAGGAAATATCGATTATCTGGTAATAACTTCTATGATTCAACGCCAAATATCAGCAAACTCGAAGAAGTTATACATTCATTGAGTTTTTTATTATTACTTGATGTCGAGTCAATACCAAATATCATTAAAAATGGGGAACTCATTTACTGTCAAACTACATAGAGGCTGCGTGAATGCTGTAAATATCTTTCCAATTAAAGCTTGAACAATTCTACACAAAATGCCAACATACTAATGGATTTCATTCAATTTCTTTTAATGCATCGTCTGCATGAATTTTTTATATATTAGTTCAACCATATCATTATTTGTGCTTTCAGATAATGACTACAATGATTCAGCACTGAATATGACGTAACTCGTAGAATGCATTCACTTTCTAACTACGCAAGGGCTGCCTTATAATTACATAGATGTCAAGATGTCAGTGTGGAGGTTGCAAAATTAGGTTTTCCATTTTTAACAAGAATCAGTTGGGCCGCTTCAGAATGGCATTTTCAGTAGTAACAGCCATGATAGAACATCTACGAACTTGAATTATTCGACATCAAATTTCACCCAACTCGAGGATCTCGATCACTTCTCAACTGCGCAATGGTTACATCAATGACATAGTTGTCAGGAGCCCATTCCAAAATTGGGTTTTCCAAATTCAATAGGAGGTAAGATCAATTTCTCTGCGTTAGTTTCCTGGAACTCTTTCAGGAACTCTGCGTTAAGTTCCCTGAAATTGTAGTGTGAAAATAAATTTTGTTAATTAAATCAATTTCGGAGCCATATCTGCAGCCAGCAACCGGTTATTTTTAGGTGAACAAACTTTGATTCATTTCAACGTCCCGAAAGAGTTAAAATTCACTCTGTGTGGTTTCAACACCTTTTCGACTGAAATTTTAAACTAGATTTAAGATCACGTGTCAATATAAGATCACGTGAGATAGTTTTTCCGCTTTGGCAATAATTGAGTGCTATTCGGGATTGAATTTTAATTTTCCGACGGTTCTAAATTGGGAGTATTTTTAATTTCTTGAGAGACGTCAAAAGGTTGTTGAACGATAATAATTAACTAAAATATGGTTACCCAATGGAAATAGAGTACACTGGTATTAATAACTACCATTCATTTAGTTAAATTCATGTTGTTAGGGAATAGTATAAATTTATTAATATTTTACAGCAACAATAATTCCATTTTCATTTAGACTTTACCATTCCGCAATTTAGGTTTTGTATACTTTCAGGATTTTAGTCGTTCATGTTTTAGACTCTAGTTGGAGTGGACTGTACGTCACAGCGCAATTGAATATAACCAGTATTTGAAATAAATGTGTGATAACTTTGTCTTTTAAATAAGTACCAACCTGCAAGACAGTACTTGAGTTACAAGTGAGATAGTCCCCTAGCAAAGAGACGTTTACTGGTGTATGACGCCTGTTATTTTACACTTGTAGATATTTGGCTTATTTAAAAGAAAAAGCCTATCAAATCGTCATAACTCATGGATATGCAATTTCATTTCAGTTTTCGTGTTCACTTGACATCCGGAGTCAGGGGAGAAATTAATAAAAATTTTATTTTCAATTTTCACTCTCCTCAAATTTAAAATTTGGGATGATCTGTCAGGTATAACGCCAATATCGACTGCTAATATCTGTTCTAACTTTCACAAACGCCGAATTACTAGGGATAAAATTATTTGCTCAAAATGACGAGAATTTGAAAAGAAACAGCGTCGATTCATTCATTTAAAAATTCAGTCAGTCATGTGCATTTGAATTTTGTGTAATCTAAAATCTATAAAATTAAATCTATTCTTCAAATTTGAAATATATGCTCAAATTTATATTTATATGGAAAAATAATTTCATGCTAAAAATGTCATTTTAATATGATATATTAAGGCCATGCATACATTTAATTAACTTCATGACAAAAGTGAAAGATTGGTTGCGTTTTAATGTTATAATATACGTTTAAAGATAATTATGCTCATTATAATGTGATACGTTCAAAGGATTTTGCGCGAACGGATATCCTAAGCCAAATAAAATGCACAATGTCAACAGCATTATAGCTGTAAATATTTCACAGAAACGTGCACTGAGAAACAGTGAATATCGCACTACTTATAAGCTTACATGAGGTTAACGAGTTTACCTGATAGAGCTCGATTACTAGAGATAAGTCTGCCACCTCTGTTATTTGTTGCTGAACGCCCAGTAATTTGGTTATAAATATGTTATTAGTTATATGTTTGTAACAGATTTATTTTTATATATGAATATATAGTGATTATATCGATTTTTTATTTATAAATTTGTATTTAAAACAATGTTTTCTGTATCGATTCCAGAGACCGGTTAAGAAGCATCACAACACCGCGTCATCATTTACTTTTTTCTACGAAGTAAAGAACTCCTACGAAGATACGTACAATATTATGCGTATAATTTGAATTAAATATGGTCATTATATTTGAATCAAATATCGGTCACTGAAAGACATTAAATTTGCATTTATTGATATTCGCATAAGTTAACATTTGATGATTTCTTACTTATTAAATCGTATTGTCATAAACATTACATTTAAAGCTTCATTAATACACAATAGTCATGTTTCACTATATTTATCTTTACATTCAATGTTAAAGTCATATACACTATAGAGCTAAGGCATTCTAAAAGGTTCACACGTTCAGTATATTTATTTACATTACCCTGGCTTTCATTTCTACGTTCGCTAGCATTGTATGCGACATACTGCATGTATATCTTCATTCTTTGTTTATTTGCTCCTTTTATTGTTTGTTAAATTGGTCTCAGATTGTGATCATGTTCGAGACATGTTCATTTATTGCTCGTACAATATTATTCTATATCGTCACTCAGAGTAGAATGCTGATCAAAATATGCAGAATTAGGTTTACAAACTAGAAATTTTCTTTGTGGGATTGCATCATGCATTAAATCATACTAACTTGATCCGATCACTGTAATAATTCATGCTATTTAAAATATTTATGTTCGAGTAAGACTTAGTACGAATGAGTATATACGAGTATTATATGTGTAATACTATTTACATATATTATATGCAGGCGAAAATTTGATCGAAAATATTTACGGTCATTTCTTCTAATTCCTTCACAATTCTATCTTTATTGGAATGTTTTGAAAAATCGAGTAATTGAACTTCTTCGCAACTGAACATTTGTCTGCCATCCTACAACAGCTAGACCCAACATTCATTCATCTTACAAACTAATTCTTTGTTCTGGCATTTCTTCAGTCAGAGAGCCCACCATTTTCTGCCATTGTGAAAGACAAAAGGGAGGCACAACAATGTGCTTCGAGCGCTCAAATGCTAGCTATTCCGTAAAGATTTTTCAATGATTTTTTACAACTTTGACTCGAATATCAATGATAATAACATAATAGGAGTGCGTAGTTTTGAGCATCCCTACTATTACTCCCTTCATGCTATACTTATTGTTTTTTTCAGAATAGTTCAAAAAATGAATGGGTAATGCAAAATCTTTGTTTCAATCCAGGCGTCAAATTAGCATCGTAAAAACTGATAATTTTTCTCGTGTAGTTTTTCAAAAATTATAAAATAAGGCTGAAAAGAGAAAATATTGGGAAAGAATCAATATTGACGTTCTGAAAATGAAATGGAGATTCTTTTGATGTTGGTAAAATTATGCAAATGAACTATAAATTTCTATTTTAATACACCCAAATGAAGCGAATAATTTCGAATACAATGATCTATGCTTCGCCGCCCGTTACACCAGTTAAAAATTGAAGGCTTCCTGAATTCAGGAGTGGAAGTGAAAGATAACTCGCACGTACAGCTTTATTGTTCAGTCTGTCACTTACAGCTGGTAAAAGAGTCGGCCTTGCTCGAAATTCCTAATTAATGGACTGGCTTCTGGGAGCGAGTGAACTTCATTTCAAAATTTCTGAGAATTGTCCGTGGATTATTGCGAGCCAACGCATACTCGACGAAAAGCCTACGAAAAAATAGGAACGGTCGGTTTAAAGTCACCCGGGAATTTATGTTGTATAAAAATATGCGCGAATCAGACTCTGCCTCTGTCAATCAGATTTTAATTTTGAAGTGAACAATAAATCAAAGCTTCTCTCGATAAAAAGCTTGAACTGACATGTTTACAGTAGGACCGCAATTTGACAAGGAGTTAAATTTTTTTCTTTAAAGACAAGGACTCCATGGTTGATTATTCTGATGAAGATCGCAGCAAACGAATTTTTTTCCTGCCTGACAATGACCAGCTTTGACTGTATAGCACTTAGTACGTATATGTACTCTCTTTATTTTGTGCGGAGACCGTTTGTCCATTGAATATTAATAAACTATTACATATGCAGAGATTCGTATCTTTTTAGTATTCCTGTATTTTAGTATCTTTTTATATTCCGGTGTTAGAGGACGTGGTGAAAAACATGTTTTTATAAAAGTTGGGATACATTTAATATCTTATATACGGTTTTAGTCACCTCTGACGTGACCTCGTTGAGATATTCCCGGTACTTCTTCATTGTTTTGAGATCGACCACGTAGGAGGCTCCGAAGTTATGACAAGGTGTGAGGGAACACAAGGTTCAAGTTTTTGTATATATAATTTTATTTATACCTTTTATTCATCACTTCGTAGCATCATAGGTTAATGCTCAAAGCTATATTTTATACTTATTGAAAGGACCCAACACCGGTTAGTAAAAAGACTCCGATTGTCATTCTAGGGTAAATACTATATTATTATTGTTAATTCTGCTTCCGTTAATCCATTTCCACCATCAAGAACTCCACATTTCAAATCCTGTAAACATTGTTGAAATTTAATAACCGAAATAAAAGACTGACTCGATAAAACTCGCATTCTGCTCGGACAGCAACTGTTTTTGAAATTTAATACAACATGAACCAAAATATGAATTAAAGTAACATTTTCAAAATTAACTATCTCCACCATTTTTTGCATCACAGAATGCCACAATTAAAAAATAAATTTAAGTACTTGTAATATTCCACCTTAATGCAGAACCGCGATTGTGGCAACGCGCCTGATCAGCCTCAGTGTAATTAAAAGGCACGCTTCGAATTCAAAAGCACAAACGTTGACATATATACACCATGAAGTATCATATTACCCTGTACAAATTTGTCAAAGTTTATTTGTGGATTAGTGTGGGTGTTCGGAGCCTGGCGCCGTAAGTATTTAGAGGCTAACAGTGCGTCTCAAAAATATTTATCATGTCGGGATATTACAAGGGTCTGAAATTTTATTCTTAGTAGGAGAGTAGGGAAGGATAGCTGGAAGAGGAGGAAAGGATCGGACAAATTACTACCCATTGGCCTGACGGATTGATCGAAAGCAATTAGCCTCCTGTTTAACGACTACAGTTCCTTGCGCACTTAATTGCACTGCCAAGATGATGTAACTATTTATAACTGGGCGAATTAAAACCGGGTAAGCTCGAGCACAATATTCCATCTGTTTTACGATTACTCGTAAATTATTTTCCTGGAACCATAAAGCAATGCTTCGCGGTTCTCCTATTCGGGATTGTCTGTCATTCATCGTATAGGAGATATCCAGACCTTAATAATGAAGGAGTATGCAATTCATAAGATGGACTAGCGCTATTCAATCTGGTAGTTGCAATAGGCGATAAACTTGAGTTGTAACTTCGACAGTAAGAACCTGAATGAGTTACGGGCTGCATGCGTCTGGAATATATTAATGCCTCCTTCGAAGTGCCGAGCCATGCCAATATCCTTTGGGTTTTATGTTTTCTTGTCTCAGTGGAGATGCGAATAAACTTTAATGATTTGCTTGCTTATTTGGAAGGCGCAAAATTTGCCCCTGCATGATATGTATTTTAATTTTTGGGTAATCTCAATTTGAAGACAGTCTAATTAACGGACAGTGAATTCGGCGAAACAATAATTGTTTAAACAATAAATATAACGATAAAGTATATTATTTTTAACTTCATTATGTAATAGGCCTAAAGTAATTTTTAAATCTATATCACTGAAGAAATAAGGGATAGATATCTTAGCGGAAATTAATATTAATTATTATACTTTTTAATTATACCAGTATTAACGGGCGTCATCATCAAAGAGAAAAAAATATGATAGATATCAGTAGCGATTTCAGAATTCACAGTTTTCTTTCAAAACATAATTAAACGGATGAACCTATTCTTTACGGCATTCTAGCGACGGGATCACGCTTACTTAAAGGTGGCAGGAAAGCATCACAATCACATGAATAACATAAAATTCAGGAACATTTCCAGATGAAAATTTTACAATGTATTTTACGGCATTAAGCCCGAGCAGTAAAAATAAATTATTGGATATTTGGTTGATAGCCATGTAAATCGCCAGAAGCAAGCATCGCTCGTTTAAAGTGTTGAAAAAATGTTGCACTTTGTCGCAGAGACTGCACCGGTGCAGTGCCAGCACTGTTGTACATTGTCGACACATATGTAGAGTGTCTGCACAGCTGTAGAGATTCTGCACAGCTGTAGAGGTCTGCACTGCTGTAGAGGTATGCACTGCCGATTGTGTTTGCGGAGCTGTAGAATTTCTTCACAGCTGTAGAGTGTCTGCACAGCTGTAGAGTGTCTGCACAGCTGTAGAGAGTCTGCACAGCTGTAGAAGTCTGCACTGCCGCTTGTGTTTGCGGAGCTGTCGAATGTCTTCACAGCTGTAGAGTGTCTGCACCGCTGAGAGTGCCTGCTCAGCTCTAGAGTGTCTGCATAGGTGTAGAGTGTCTGCACAGCTGCTAAGCTGTAGTCTGTCTGCACCGTTGTAGAGTATCTGCACTGCCAGTTGTGCTTGCATAACAGTAGAATGTCTTCACAGCTGTAGTGTCGGCATAGCTGTGGAGTGTCCGTACTGCTGAGAGTTTATGCCCAACTGTAGAGTGTTTGCACAGCTGAATGTGCTCGCACAACTTCAGAGTATCTGCAGTTCAGTCTGTATACCTCAAAATTATGACTGCTAACGAAGCCACAACTCTAATTCTGTTCCACCGCTCCGTATCTATGCTACGGCGTGGCACTTCCAGCCTGCGTCTTGTCTGGGGTGGCGGCTCCGAGGTGTGCCATGAACCGGAGGCGGTGGAACCAGTTCGTCTATACGAACTGTGGATGCGTTTGACGGGTGCGCAGCCGTAAGCCAGCAAATTTAACTCTCAAATCAGCTCTGGAGCCAACATCAACCATCTAAAAGCTTTAGATATTGTCATCCTGACACCTAAGCAGCTGTAGTCAATTGACCTATCTCACCACACGAACTTTAAACCAACACTGCCAACCAGTTCAGGCGAGGACAGGATGCTGCAGGTTAGTTGTCCCTACACTGAAGCTCACAGTGTTGAGGCCATTTGTAACTCTGCCAGTTCGCTTGTACATGGATAAATGTTTCGGCTTGAGTAATTACACCTAATTACTAATATCCTACTTGTCTTCCAATTGAATATAAATTATTTTGAGTGTAAAAATTCATTACAAACCTTAGATTTAAGGTGACCAAATATTTTTTAGAAAACATCCGTTAAATCGTAAAATTTATCCCATTTAGTGTTTCTTTCGATTTTAGCCCTTTAATTCAACTTGTACTAATTTCTTGAATATTACATTGTGCAAATGTTTGATTCAATCAATTGGTATTTGGATAGAATGAGCAGCAAGGAACCTAGCGCATCAGTTACTCTGTGCTACATGGCTGGCTTAAGCATTGAGCAGTTTACACCAGGGGGCAGCTATTAATTTCGTTCATAAGAATTTGTGTGAACACCAGTTCCCCGTACCACAATTATACTTGATTGAATCAAATTTGTACTAGAAATTTTGTTTATTTTCATTGTTATTATTATTAATTTTCTTGCTTTGCATATTGTCTTCTCATAACAGTTTAGACAGAAGTTAATCTCTCCCTTCCTCTGGAAAGGGAGATCGTGTTCAGAGTTTTGTACAAACTCCACACTAAAATTTCTGGGAAGACGAAAAATTCCCTCTATTGCAAACACTTAACATTTTTCAGAACCTCCGCGACAAACCTGATTATTTTCTAATTAAGAATCATTTGCAGTTAACTGCTATCTAGAACCGTTCACTGACTTTTATGGTGCTGATCGAGGTACTTAAAGGCGGCTGGAGCTCTTGAGTCTTGAGTTTATGGAGACTTAAGGTTTGTATTCAAAGCCGCCCGAACTCCACAACGACCTTGCTCGAGTTTGCTGCCGAGACGCGTGAGGGCTGGTTATCTTACGTCTGGCCGACGCGACGTCATAGGAATGCGTGCTATAGCGCAGCCGTGTCGGGCTGAACCACCTTACACCTTCACAGCAGTGCACTAGCGGAGTTATAATGTCTATACGTAGTGATAGATTCCCATAGGGATTCAGCCAAGCCTGCCTGAGAGCTCGCGGCTTTCAATCACCACCTTAAGAGAAACCCAAGAGAATGCCCAAACTCTACGGAGAAATTGCACACATGTTTTATTTACAAGCGTGTTTGCTATAAGCCTTTAAATGGAATTCACATTATTTTTTTAGCTTAAATTATCAACTAAATACTATTTTGAAAGGACAAAAATATATTCTTCATATTCCCATTGTATATATACTTGCTTTTGAGATCACCTACAACAATATTACAAAATTCAACAATACAAATACATGTATGATAAAAAACGATACAATTTACGAGAAAGAGATTAAAACATTAAAAATAAAGGATCTATTTAAAAAAATAAATAACTATTTCAAGTAGTAATGAATTAATCACGTTCTCACGGAAAATTCCCTCTTAAAGATTTTGCGTCAGTCGAATCGTTTCCAAATTAAAAATTTAGCCAATGATTCTCAAATGAAAGTCGATTCTCATAAATGTAAAGAATTCTTCACGTTTACACTTTTTATTGACTGTATGCACTTCGTACGTGTCAGCTCGAACGTTTGAGAATTTAATTTCTATTAGTATCTTAGTGATTTAGATTCGCATTTCACTTAAGTTTTGAAGGTCATTTATTACATAACTGCGCAAGTGTTATATTTTTTGTTAACACTTTTTTGTCATAACAGTGTTGGGTTTATAATGGTAGTTTTCATAATAAACATAACATTTTAACTCGTAGAATGATAATTCATGCACCACATAACTCGTCAAGGATGAATGAACTACAAAGCTGCCGGTTCAATGGTTTTAGAATTTGGTCTGTTTATAGAATTCCAGTGTAATTTTACCTATAAAATGAACTCATTCACTTCAGATCTGCACAAGAATTGTGTGAATTTTATGCGTGTCATTTAACTCCTTTCAGATTTGGCTTTCCGACAATAATTATGTGCACCGATGACGATTCTACTCCGAATATCAACTTACTCGAGGGATTCATTCTTTTTCCGACAATGGAACAGCTATATTAATTTCATGGGTGTGAGTCTCAACGCTAAAAGTATGGAATCAAAGATATCCCGCAATTTCATATGTTAGTTCATTCCTTCCAAGTTTAGGATCAAAGGTACTTATGTGCATTTAATTGAAATTCAAGTATAAAAACGAAGAATTCGTTCATGTAGCCACTGTATGACGTAGTGGCTTCGTGAATTTCACTGAGCGCCGCCTTAATTGTAAGAGCTGTGTTTTCTGATAGCTCTTTGATGATCCAACGCCGAATATGTCAAAAAATCATTCAATTCTCAACTGTGAAGGGGCTGCATGAACTTCTTAAGTGTCATTGGGTTTGTCGTTAATTACTTCCAAGATTCAACACCCGCAATATCAACTAACTCGAGGAATTCATTCACCATTTCAACTGCGCAGTGTATGTGTGAATTCCAGCGGTGATAGTTTGTTCATTTAAAATTCGTGATCAAAGAGTATGTGAATTGAGATTTCTCTCTAAATTTCAATCAGTTTGTTTGTTTAAAATTTGCTCTCTAATAATGCAATTTTCCTTGACTTTGCTTGGAATTTCAATTAAAGGAGATAGTATTATTAGCTCCACAAAAATGCTGAGGCTATATGAATTATTTATTGGGGTCAGTTCAACTGTTTCAGAAGTGGATTTTATGGTTAAAACTATCATGATTCAGCACTTCATATCAACCAACTCCAAGAATCAATTTAGTTTCTTTCTGTGCAGTGGTAGTGTGAATTTCACGGGTGCCAGTTCCGTCATAGGAAATTCGATATCAAAAACAGTTACGTCCGTGATTTTACTCGCAATTTATGTCAGTTCAACGTTGTAAAGTCAATGAATTACGCTGTTTATGTCAAAAGCCTGTTAAATTTTAGCAGTTATTAGCTAGAAAACTGTCTTAGAAACGGTTGAACCAACAATCGTTAAATTCTTGAAGCATTTGTGCCATTTTAAAATGAAACAGTTATTGGCTCATGCAAATATTTCCGAGTTGAACTACAACAGTGATTATCTGGAAATAAAATTCAAAAGGGCTGGACCAACACTCGTGAAATTCTTACAGCCCCTGCCGTACCGTTGCAAAGTGCAAAAAATTAAAGATTTAGGTCCAAATGCGACGTAAATTACTACCGTTATTAACTGCAAACCTAATTCAGGAGCAGATGAACTGAATGTAACAAAATTCATACAGTTTGATATGAGTTTGCTAAGCAATAGTTTCCTTAGTTAGTAATAATAATTTAAAGTTGGTAATATATAATTATGTATAATAAGAATAGGTAATAATTTCTTCAGCTTAGAAGGAAATTGTGAGTTGATTTGCTGGGGGTGACTGAACAGTTACTCGAAAAATTTTACCTGCGTTTACGTTATTGTGAAGTGGATGAATTCATTTAGATAGTTGGACCTAGGATTTAAATCACAGTAATTGTTATGAAACATAATTCAGAAAAAAATTTTAGAATTTGGTCGACATCCTTGTCATTTGCATCAGTTATAAGTTTGTTGCCTAAATTATAAACGACTAAACTTACATACCAGAAATTTTCACAATGTGAAGGTGTAACATTTTTTACACCTGCAATCAATGCGCGTTTATTGATGATCTAATTTCATGTGTAATAGTTATCGGCTAATTAACTATAATTCAGAGACAATTAAACCCATGTACCCGAAATTATTATACCCACTTACCAGGTGTAGACTGAACATATTTCTCGAGTTCGGTTGAGATCCAACTTCATTCGTGACAGTTCTTAGTAAATTATAAACTTATAAAAGATTAAACAGGAATAAGTGAAGTCATTACTGTCACAGCCCATGTGTAAAATTAACATTAACATTAAGTAACAATTAACGTGTTTGGTGGAGATCCAAGTACATTTGTGGCAATTATCGGTAAGTTATTTAATTCTGACCGGACTAAACCCACATAATTGATATTGTTTCTGTCCTCGAAGTACGAGTATATGGAGGTCCGACTCCATTTAGGACAGTTATTGGTTAAAAACCCTAATCCAAGAGCGAGGGGAAAGAAATAAGTGAAATTTTCTAATTCATTGCTCAGTTGTAAAATTAACAAATTTCTCCAGTTTAATGGAGACCAGAGGTCATTAGCGGGAGTTATGGGCTAATTACCTAATCTAGAAACGACTAAACCAACATTACAGAAAATTTTAGTCGCTGCGCAGATGTAAAGTAGTTTTCTCGATTTTGGAGGATGTCCAACTTTGATGGAGGCAGTTAGCTCCCAAATTTAATTTTTTTTTACCCAATTATTTACCAAAAATTACCTTATTTGGACAGGATTAAAGCCTCTTACATATTCGTTGTGAATGAGGGAGGCTTTTGGCGTAGGAATGCTGTAAAAATTATACAAGTGTTAGTTCAGTCGTTTTTAAATATGTTACCAACCAACAATAACTTTTCGTATATGAGCTCAAAATTTCCCCCTAACCCAAAGAATTCATTTGCTTCACAAGAGCACAAATGCATTATGGATTTCAGAAGTATGTTCAGTCATTTATGAATTAGTTATTCTACTATTAGTTGTAGTTATTCAGCTCGAAATTCTTGCTAAGCCAAAAAATTTATTTGCCTTGAAATGGCACAAATGTTGCATGTATTCCACCGTGGTCAGTTCAGTCGCCTATAAATTAAGTTACCGACCAATAACTGCGGTGGCTCACTGATAATTTCCATTAACCAAAGTGATTTTTTTCATTCTGAATAAAAAAAACTTTACTTTCTCGATTTTGAGAATATCAGGTGTCTGTTCATTCGTTCTTTATTTGCGAACTCAAAATTGTAACTTCATTGATTTCACTTGTAATTTTATTCTACCCGTGGAATAAATTCACATTTCATATGAATAAGGCTATTTGAATTCTATTAGTGTCGTTTTAGCAGTTTCAGAATCTGTTTTTCGCGTGTAATTTTAATGGTTAAACACCAACTGTCACCCAAATCTACTAATTCATTCTCTTAAAACCTTAGTAAATGCAGGTTTAATTTCATGGATGCCGTTCATTGAGGATGAAATACAGTAATTTTCTTGATTTTACACGGAATTCAAGTTCAACTTCATTCTTCCTGATATTAAAGATCTGAAAATACTATTTCTCGAAATTTTGCTGGTCATTACCACTGAGCAGAGTGGCCCAGTGGTTAAAGTTCAGAGTACCAAGATTGGAGCACAGAGGTGCGGGTTCGATCCCAGCTCTGTGCGACAGTTTCTGGTCAGAATCGGCAAGGAGGCCGGGCGGTTAAGCACAGCAGAATTGTAGCAGTGTGTTGCGAGTTCGAAACCGTAAAATGCTGTGAACGTTCTGCGATGTTAAGAATCGGCGACTGGCTTACGGCCTACTAAACGCTGAAACCGCTGTCATTATATTTTTCAGGGGCATTTCAATTTTGTGAGGAATCCACTTAGCGTTCAGTCGTTTCAAAATCGAGTTTCCACATAGCAATTTTCATGACTGACACCGAATATTACCTTATTCGAGGAATTCATTCACTTCCCAACGGCGCATTGGCTGTATCAAGTCGTGGGAGTCGGTTCAGCCATTCCAAATTTTGATGTGAGATGAAGTAAATTCCATGGGCTTGCTTGAAATTTAATCAATAAATTCGCTCGAAAACTGTTCGGCGGTGTATGACTTTCGTGGGTGTTAGTTCAGTCTCAAAATTTGGGATCTGAGAATCTGTATCTTTCGTGGTTTTACTCAGAATTTTGATTAACCTGAAGAATATCTTTATTCATATATGCGAAAAGGTTGCATGAATTTTTTACGTGAATTGACTGTCGTGATTTTACTCGGAAAGTTCAAATGTTGGTTAATTCCATCTGAATTTAGAATCTGAATGAATTACTATTCTTAAATTTGCTGTAAATTTAAATTCACCCGGGTAATTCATGCCTCCCGTAACCGGCATTGGCTGAATAAATTCCATAAAAATCAATCCCGGCAATTTAGAATCGGCATTTCTGGGCATTTATTCAGGTGATTCAACACTGAATATTATTGCGTATGAGGAATTTTTGACTGCGCAGTCGCTGCATAATATTCTTTCATTTGTGTCTAAATTTGGAATCTGAGAACAAAAACGTTCACGATTTTGGTCGGAATTTTAACTGACCCAGGAAATTCATTACCTTCTCAACGTCGCGATGGCTATTTGTACTAATTGGAGTTAGTTCATCCGTCTTACAATTAATTTTTTTTGCTGTTGAATTTCGTGAATCAATACCAAATTTCACTAATTCGAAGAATTCATTCACCTAAAAACTTCAAATGGCTGTGGGAATTTAATTGGTTTCGTTTAGCCGTTTCATAATAGGCTTTTTGGTATTAATTTTTCAGATTCAAGACCGAATATGAGTCAATTCTAGGAATTCATTCACTTACAACTAAGCGGTTTCTGAATGAATTTCAAGGGAGGGTAAGTTTCATCTTCCTGATTTTGAGATAATTTTGGGGTCGTTCCAATTATGAGATCAAGATCGAAATTTTCCTTATTTGGCTCAGAATTTTAATTAACATGAGAAATTAATTAACGGCTCAACGCCGCTGCTGCGCATGAATATCATAGTCATCAATTCAGCCGTTTCAGATTTTGATTTCCCGGTATTTACTTGATGATTCAGCTCGGAACTTTACCCAACTCGAGGTGCTCATATTTTACACTACATAACTGCACACGAGTTGCCTGAATTTCATTGTGGTCATTTTGAATTGAGTTTTTGCCTTCTTATTTTTATGATTTAACTTAAAAATTGCACGCACTCGAAGAATTATCCACACAACTGCACAGTGAATGGATCCATGCATTTCATTTGTGCCAGTTCAGGAGATTTCATAACGAGATCTTCAATTGTAACTTCTGCAATTTACTCAAAATTTTAAATCATTTTTAAAATCGTGTCACTTCGCAGTAGTGCGGTGTTTGATTGAATTTCTTAGGGGTCTATAGAGAGTTCCATAAAATTTCTTGTAATATATTTTATTTTTCTACAATGATGATCAACTAATTCGAGGAAATCCTTCTCTCCCCGATTGAGCAACGGATATTGAATTTCCCACATATCATTTCAGCCACTAATGAATTTTGTTTTGCGAAATGAACTCCTCGTGTGACAAATTCGCAAGAATCTAATTTCGTTAAACAGGCGCATTGATTTATATACATTTCAGGAAAACGTCAATAAAACATATTCACTCTTTCTTCTTCAAATTTCCTCTCTACATTATTAAATTAAATAATACTTCTCAAAATATGCGATGTCCATTAAATGTATTGTTATAAACTCCTGAAATCCTACTTTAATTCTCTCTACGGCCTCTAGCTCGAAGGTAGAAACAACAGTGATCAAATGCACGCAGATGTTCACATCACAAATAGAATGTTTGGGCAAGCGATGTCCTTTACCCGCTACCAGAGCCATGCAACGCGTTATGGCTATCGTTCAGACACCAAAAAATCTGCAAGCATCCGTGAAAACGCCTCTCATAAAAATCCCTTCCATTCAAGTTTAACGAGACTGCCAAGTGTCATGGCCAACACATAAGCAATAAAGTTTTTTACGGTACTTGTCGGAATTTTGTATGGTGTCAGTGTTGTGTTGTTTTTTCACTAATATTCACAGTTAAAACGTTTTTTATCAACTCTATTAAAGGTTTCCTAAGGATAAATTTTACGCAGTATTTTTCGTGCATTATTTTCGATGATATTATATTTAGTCACTCACACAATCTGTTACTACTTTAGGCCCAATTTATTTCTCTACATGGATAGGAAGAGACTAACTTTCTTCTTTGCGATTGGTAACAAAAAAATTGTAACTGCTCTTAAAAACTTCCTTTCCGTTTGTATCAGCTATTTTTTCCTCAAATTAGATTATTTCGAGTGGAAATTCGTTCGAGTCTTTTGAATCTTCACGATAGTTATTACCTTTTATTTTTCGTTAGGGAAATTATTACTCAAATTTTATAATATTTCGTGAATCATTCAACAGCGAAAGTCGAATGCTTCGTGAAATAGTCGCGCTCCACGGAGAAAAAGACTTACAGAGATTTTCTAACATAGTAACGAAAAATGTGCTCACAAGAAAGTCCTGCTTTCTAATAAATTACAAAATTTTTGGAATTCAAATTCATTGGTCGTAGAGAAGTTTTCTCATATTTTGTTGATGAGCTCACGTTACTGTAACGCGACGGCACTTCAGCGCCAGCCAGACCACCGAACTTTTCCGGGCAAGGATGTGCTTATTTGCAAAATAATAGGAAAATAAAGGCGCAGATTCAGAATCAAGATGCAGAGTAGATAGAGGAAAATCTAGCAAATGATACGCACTGAATTAAGTGGAAATAACTGAACAGTTAGAATGTTTTACAATTGATAATCCTGTCATTGTATATAATCATTGTATATATAACAATTGATAATCCTGTCAAAGAAGTCATTGTATTCATACATGACCAATATAAGTGTCATCACTACATCTACAGATTTATCACATCCGACTCAGAAGTATCACAAAAAATTTATTAACTTATTCAATGAAAGTAACACCATGCAGTAGTAAAGAAAATATTTTTTCACGTTGAAATGATTTGACATTGTCTTGCTACGAACGGTCTCTGCGGGCAGGACTATCCTTTAACGCAAAATGATTGTAAAAAAAGTAAAAGATAAATGTAAATTAATGAGTTTATAAATTTGAGAAGCAACAGTTTAACGAATTCCTAGAAGGCCATGAAAATGGCGAATGAAAATAACGATGCATAAAGAGATGCAAGATTACCAATTTAATATAAAATGGTAATTTTGCATCCCTTAAATTGTGTTATATTGCAAAATAGAAATAAATTCCGATGAAAAAACTTCAAATTCGAAACAATGTTGAAAAAATTTTGCTAATACTCCAAGTCGAAATTCGGAGCAATTTGATTCACGAAACCAAATAGGATTTAGGGAAAAATGTATCGATATTGACGAGCCGCATGGGTTCGGCCCGAATACAAACGAGCTCATTACGTTTCGGTCTTTGGGTCTCAAATTGGCCACGCATTGCCACCAATATGTGGACCGGCCACCAATATGTGCTCAGGAAAAACTGCACTCGGCGCTTGAATTTGATCGACTCGTTCGGTAGGCGAAGCAAATTTGGGATCTAAATTAAAGTGGGGATTTAACCAGCGGGATCCGCGCTTAACTGTGTCAGCAATTTTCTCTCTCGTCTTGACTAGTTAGTTCTCCATGAAAGAATTTCTCACAGCTGAATAATTCCGTGAGATTATACGATTAATAAAATCTTAATTTGATCTTAAGTAAGTATCTTAATCAATCTGTAACGCAAGATATTGTTGACCTTAAAACCGATAATTTCTTTGTCTTCAGGAAAGTTATTGAACATGAAGGTTATTTTTTTCAACATGCTCATTTCTCGGAACAAAGTTTTAATAACATGCATTTTTAAATAAATTACGTAGTCCAAGTTTATGCGTAGTTACGCGTATTTCGAATGTATTTCTGTATCCTAAAAATTTACACACTTATGGAATAATTATATCTTACTCCGTAAAAATCATATTATGCAGGATATGTATAATAGTATTCATTCGTAATCAGCTCAGTAGTTAGTTTTTTTATGTTAAGATAATTTTTGTTAAATAAATCGGTGCACAATTTCCATTAAATTACGTCTTCAATTAAAACAAACTGCCTAAGTTTAAAGACGCTGAAACATCTTTCAATTGTTACGTGAAGGGTGAAGAGGAAACGAAAAACTTTATCTCGCCGTAAAATAATATAACTTGTAAGGTAACGACTGGTTTTTTAGTAAATGTATAGCATTGAAAGTTTAAATTTCGAATTCCACGTTCAGACTTCCTGCTCAGGGTCGATAATAATTATTAGCGGCTCATATAAGCGAGGTGTCTCGCTGAATGGCTAAAAATTTAAACTTATTGGACAAAACCTCATTACATGACCAAATTGTGATGGATTACAATGGATGAACTGACTTTTTTGAACAGCTACAACTATTATTCAAAATTTTTTGGTTAAAAGATTCGTATGAACTCGAAATACCCTAAATAGTAGAGAAATTTTCAACAATTGTTAATTGGGCCATATCATCATTCATAATACGCCGGTCTTTATCATTTTATATGAACGTATATATTTAAAAAAGCAGTATGAATCACATTTTATTTAAATGGTTCCTCAATTCCGCAATGAATGGTGCGAATTCATCTAAAAATATTTTCAAATATGTAACTTTTAATAATATTTTCATCATCTTTTAGTATCCAAAAGTTATCAACCGAAAATCTCTGATACATTTTTTCTGTTACAGTTGACTTGCTCACGGCCATCTATCGGCCACAGGACAGGCAAGCCAAGATTTTCTGTAGTGACCTCTCGAAAAATGCTGATGAAGGTCAAACGTCCTCTTTTTTCCTTATTTTTACGATCCCTCCTAAAAAGATATGGAAATATTCGATAGCGTTCTGGTAAAATATTGCTAGAAGAACGGAGGGTAGGGTGGTCCGGAGAAAAATTACGGCTTCGAATAACCTGACAGCGCTTTTACGAAAATATTTCGAAGAACAGGAGTAGGAAAAAATGTAAATTAATCTCTTGGCCAGCTTTTTGAGGGTTTTGTTCAACCGCAAATGGAGATCGAGTTTCGAAGCTGCCAGCCTAATGAATTTTGTTTAATTATCCCCCTTGGATCTTTGTATTAATTCTTGACAGATCATTCACAGAAAAAACTTAAGGTCTGTACGGCCTAGTGGTTTCAGTTCAGTTCAGAGTATCAGGATTGGAGCAGTGATGAGTTGCGTATTCGAGACCGCAACAAGCTGTGAATTTTCTGCGATGCTAAGAATCGGCATCAGGTCTACTGCCGAATACACGCTGACGCTACGATAATTCTAATAAATAATAAATTCTTTGGAACTATATGACTGTGCGGGCACGTCACAAACGAGCTCGAGTATACTAAAAAATTGTTAGCTCCACATTAAAATTATCAGCCAGCGAAATGTTTCCGAGAACGTTAAGTGATCAAACCCTAGAATCCAATCAATCGTTTTACAATTTTTTCCTCCAAAGTGTCGGAAATTAGGAAAGTTTAAAGTTAAATTACAAGGGAATATAAAAAACATGTCGGTCATGTGTGGCATATCACAAAATTTAATACAATAAAATGAATTGGTAGGAGTGAACGATAGAAGATTCATTCGAAATTAAATTATGAAGAACCTTATATGTATGTTTTATTTTAATAACTATATCACGTGAAAAAAAAAGACAATAAACGAAGCACATCGCTCGAACAACGTAATTTTTGTTCATATGAATTTACCCATACCAGTTTAGCCATGGAACATGCATGCCAATTATTGCCTTTGAATTCAAGAAATACAAACAATTAAGGGATCTAATCGGCCGATTCGTTCTCATGGACGCCATTGAGGATCTTGTAGACAAGAGTTTTAGTTTCCAATATCAACGTTTATAACATCCGCAACACGTAAACGAGACAGGAACAACTTGACGCAACATGTTCTGACTTCAATCCTGCAAGCCAGGCGCTAACTGCCAGCCTTATTTGAATTTCGAATAATCGAATTCCATTACAATAGCCGATACAGGCGCGTCATCCGGTCGAGCTGTTGCTGCTTGCAAACGATGCAAAATGAATTCTTGATGAATCTGGCATTCAATACTGGAAAATTCCATGCGTTTAGAATAGGTGGTCAATCGGAGGATAGCCCAACAGATTAATGGTCTATCGTCCTTGAAACGCCGCTTCTTGATTCCAGGCGCGGAATGGCGATTTGTCGAATAGCGGATGAAGCAGCAAAATTTATTGTGGCGCAAAAAAAATTCAACACCGACATCTTTCCTACGAGTTTAACCTTCCATTTATTAATTCAAGCGTCTGGTCTGGGAAGCAATATGTATTCAAAATCAAATGGGATTGGAGTGACCAGATCAAATTTAATTCTTGACTTTGTTTTGGCTTCAGAAATGCTTTCAATGGAGATTGGTATTTTCGTTGCTTCAAATTCTAGACTTTGAACTTCATGGCATCCGTCTGAGGCAGCAGTACAGGAGTTTACTTTTATATGCTGGTGATACTGTAGTTGACCTTCACTGGTAATTCTGTAGTTGACGGTTACTGGTGTTACTGGTGATATTGGAACTGACGGTTAATGGTGTTACTGGAACTGACTGTTACTGGTGATATTGGAGTTGAATGATACAAGTGACACGAGTAACGAATGTCACATTTCAGACTGAAGTTGACAGTTACTTGTGTTACTGGCGCCAACCCTTCCAGCGATACTAGAGTCGGCCGTTGAAAATGTTACTCTATAATAAAGACTGTTTGGTATTTGAGGACTTTCTGTTTTGCAAATTTGAGGCGAACTGGAACAACAGCTATGAACAACCTAGATCATTGTAGCTAGTATACGAAAAAGTCAACTTCTTACACCAACAGGTGTTTACTACCTATATCTTGACCGGACGGAAGTTTCACGCTCAAATTGAACGTCTCGCTTCACCATTTGCGTCCCAACGACATACTAACGTACTGCGCGTGTCAATTCGGCTCGCGCAAAAAAAATACTTCGTTAAGTTTTCCAGATTTGATAAGCACGATGATGAACAATGTAAATGATTTTTTTTAGTTCACATCTCTAACTATGAATTACTTTCAAACTACGAGTCAGAGTTAGAATGATATCTAAGAAACTCTTTTAATCTTCTAACTAGTCACTTATCGCCATGAGTTAATATTTTCAAATTCAAACAACATCTCTCTCACCATCACACAGCATCACTCTCGCCATCACACAGCGTCTCTCTCACCATCACACAGCATCACTCTCGCCATCACACAGCGTCTCTCTCATCACACAGCATCTCTCTCACCATCACACAGCATCTATCTCACCATCACACAGCGTCTCTCTCACCATCACACAGCATCACTCTCGCCATCACACAGCGTCTCTCTCACCATCACACAGCATCTATCTCACCATCACACAGCGTCTCTCTCACCATCACACAGCATCACTCTCGCCATCACACAGCGTCTCTCTCACCATCACATAGCATCTCTCTCACCATCACACAGCATCAAACAATATTTCAATATTTCCCTCGTCATCAAACAATATTTCAATCTCATCATGCAGAATTTGTTTCATATCATCATACAATATCTTCATATCATCATACAATACTCTTATAATATCCCCCTCATCACCATCATGCAGAACCCTCCTCATTATCATAAAATACTTTCTTCGCCATTTAGTTTCGTCTTTTTCAACAATCATTGTCTATCTGCAAAGCTGGGCAGCGCTACTTTGAAATGTAGCGCCGCTACCGCTACCGCTACATGCTCTAAATGTAGCGGGCGCTACCGCTACATCCACTAGATTATAACGGGCGCTACCGCTACCGCTACAGTAAAATGTAGCGCGCTACATTAGCCGCTACAATGGACAAAATTATTAGAAATCTCTTAATATTTATTGTTCTGCTATTGGGATTTACTCATTAACATTTAATGATAATAAAACATTTTTAGAACATATCAATGCAACATTATTGCAATTAACATAACCGAACTAGATACAGTAAATAAAAGTTACAGTTATTTTTATGTTTTACCTTCCCTACATGGATGTGAACTTCAATCTACCAATCTAAAAAATTATCCACATATACATATAAAAATCAGTCTTTTTTTGTATATACAGTATATGTGGATTATTTTTGAGATTGGTAGATTAAAGTAGACATCCATGTAGGGAAGGTGAAATATAAAAATAACTGTGTAAAAATAACTGTAAGCAAACTGAAAGATGAAAAAACCTGTAAGTGGTAACTGGTAACAACTTAACAGGTAACAACTAAAATGTTGACACTAGTACCAGGCTGAGGTTGACAACATTACACCGAAATCTTTCGTACAGTTTTATTCTGTAATTTATATTATGTATGTATCATGCTGGTTTTTTAATAATATTTAATACTATTAAGGGGACCGGCTACCCTAAAAATCGGAAATTTTGGCTTTCCCGTTTTCTTGACTCATTTTGTAGCTCCTGAAAAGGCGCGTCTAACGCAGTTTACCGCATGTCTGTGCGTGCTATAATTTTTGCGTAAGACAATTTAAAAAATATATATATGAACATTTTTTAACAATATGTACAAAGATTTATTTGAATTAAATCTGTATATATAGATCATTACTCTCGTTAATTACAGAGTGCTTGCACTCGTTTGAAAGCTACAAACGAGACGCGTTCAACAAAGCTACTACCATGGATGTACATGCGATACTTTTTTTGTAATGCAGTCTTGAATTTTTATAAAATGATCATTTTATATCATTATTTACAAATAAATGGTATTTATATGTCATTATTTAGGTTAATTGCAAAGTATTTGCACTCGTTTGAAAGCTACAATCAAGACGCGTTTAACAAAGCTACTACCATGGATGTACATGCATTAGTTTTTGCGTAATGCAGTTGTAAAGTCATGTAAAATGAATATTTTATATATATATTATATATAAAAAGTCCCATTTATAGCCTATTATTCACGTTAAATTGAACTTAAATAGGTCTAAAGACGCGTGCTGGTACCCTGAATGCAAAAAATTGGCAATAGGAAAGCTTGGGCTACAATATCAAGACTTTTTGGGCATATTCTTCTGTTTTCAATGAATTTTGCTTTATTTGGCTCCCCTGAACAATTTAAAAATAAAAAAAACGCCATCTTAAAAAAATTATAACTCCAACAGTTTTCAAGCTACGGCAATGAGAGACATAACATTCGATTTGTAAAAACAATACCTAGCGACTGTAGAAGCCTTTTTTTAATATGTGCATGGTTTGTCTTATATATGGGAGGGGGAGGGGGGTGGGGGGGGTAAAAATGTGAAAAAATGGGAAGAAAGCGAATGAAAAAAGAAATGAGGAAAATAAAAAATCGGGGCTCCACAATCGCTAGATATTTTTGTTACAAATCGAATGATATGTGTCTCGACATTGTAGCATGTGATTTGCAAAAGTTATAAACTTTTTTAGAGTAGCCCTTATTTGCCGTTTTCTATTAATTCCACGTTTTCTTTATTTTTTTTTAAATTTACATGAACAAAAAGGTCTTAGATTTCTGTTTTACATATGTGTACAAGGTTTCAAAACGATCCGTCTGTAAACAAAAAAGTTTTGTTGGAGGGTAGCCGGTCCTCTTAAGTAAAATCTAATGGCTTTATCTATAAATGTAGCGGTAGCGCTGTAGCGGCAAAACCTCGTATCGCTACTTAAATATGTAGCGGGCGCTACCGCTACCGCTACATTGCCTTAAATGTAGAGCCGCTACCGCTACCGCTACTGAAAATGTAGCGGCCGCTAGTAGCGGCCGCTACATGTAGCGCGCTACTGCCCACCTCTGTCTATCTGTTCATTATAAAATATCTTTTATGCAATAGATTTTACGTACGATTTTTCTTTATAGTCTGAGAAGACGTAAACTTTAAGCTCATACAACATCACACACCGAGCATATATTGTATAGTTAGATTAAATTCCAAAGATTAACACACTCGAACGAATGTGACTAATGTTGAGGCAAATGATAGGTGCACGTAAACCCTTTTTAGTGCATTTTCTCATTTATGGAAAAAATGAACTATTGTGCTTTACATGTCTGTCCGTCTGTCTGTCTGTCCGTCTGTCTGTCTGTCCGTCCGTGACTTCATGTTTTTGTCGGCGAGAAAATGCGCTCTCTGCAGCGAGTACTGACTTATATATTTTACATGTTAAGTTTAACTCAACGCGCACCAAATGCGCATACCGTAAATATTTGGTTTGTAATCAGTTACGTCGAAGAAATGAAAAAAGCTGTACAACAAAAGAATAATAATGTTTGGTGTTGATTGTTGAGTGTTTTTTTCGATACTTGAAGTGAAGCAATGTTGGAAAAGACATTTTCCACATGCGCTATTATACAAAAATATCTGGACTTGTTTTGTAAGGTCACATTCGAAAACAGGAATAATATTACTGTAGGTAGTTGGAAGGATAGCCGGAGTGGTAAGTTCATATAGAGACGTGCCACGGAATACTGAAAATTTCGTAACATCTACGATAACCACCTTTTTGCTTCTTGAAAACTGTTTCCGAACAGATGAATTCCAAAGCTTTAATTATAGACAAACAATCGGAATACCAATATGTGCCCAATTGTATCAACTATTGTCAAACCTGCTGCATGAATAAAGTTATTGAACTGAAACGCCTAAAGTGCCCTCGAAAATTAAGAGTGATAGAATCACTATTTAGTTAAGACAATCAGAACGATCACTATACAGGCCTTCATGCGGTGTCTCAGCTGATGCCGCAACTCACAAGCCCGACAATGAATTTTACATTAATCTCGTTATCGTTCTGTTGAAAACCAATTTCTTCATTCAGGAATCATTCATCTATAATTATTATTATAGTAATCGAATTTCACTAATATCCTTCAATATTGTTTTAATGAGCAATGATTCAATAATAATTGTCATGATACAAAATTCCTGAATAATGCACCTTTAACATTTCTTCCTAAGCTGAAAAGTTTTGATGAAAGTTGTCATTTTTCCATGTTTTCCTCACAATATTTTTTTGCCATTTTTCGCCTTGACGCCTCCTGTTGTACGGCCATGCGCCGGAGCTATTCGAAAAAATTCGTTTCGCATACAATCGTCGAAAAATATTTTGAGAATTTCCTCACTCGACTTTTACCAGCAAAATTATTTGCCAACACCGAACCTTGGAGTGGAGAAGGAACTTTTTACAATTTTTGATGGAAAAACCACTTCATAGCGTCTACATTAATTTACAGGTGAAAATTAGTCTCTTTATCAATACAAACGCGCGTTGGAATCCTCTCTGTCGAAGTCCGACGTATACGTCTAGTTGCCCACCGACTTATTCTAGTACGAGCAAACGTTCGATTCCGCGATTCCTTTTACAGAAGAAATAAACGTTTACGCGCACCAGACTTTACTCCAGCACAACCAAACATTCCAGCCCGTTGGTCGCTATATGTATGTCCGAAAGAACGAACACTCAATTAGCAACAATTTAAATTCATGCACGCATGCAAACGGAAAAAGTTTGTCTGCGCCACTTGAATGAGTATATTTTTTATTTAAAATTACCGATTCAATGATAATTCAGGATCATATATGTCCTCTCAAGTTCTATAACTTGAGACTTATTCCTAATAAAAATTATAATACACTATTTTATCATTATTATTATTATTATTATTATTTTATAATAATTTAATAATTATAATATAATATAATTTTCCTAATAAAAATTGTAATATAATATCTATTTATAATATTTATTTCAAATTTATAACTGAGCTAAAGACCGCGAAGGACACCTACATGACTTATTTACGAACCTGCAGCGATGAAGCGATGATGACTATAACCTGCATGCAAGAGCTCGAAATCAAGCAGAAAAAACTGTCACACCGCATAGAAAAACTTTGAAAATAATATTACCAAAAAATATTAAAGAACTTTAACAGCCTTCCAGTTGTTGAGGAGCATCCAATGGGCTTGAAGTTAA
The DNA here is from genome assembly GCF_000764305.2 of Hyalella azteca. Lineage (NCBI taxonomy): Eukaryota > Metazoa > Arthropoda > Malacostraca > Amphipoda > Hyalellidae > Hyalella > Hyalella azteca. The sequence goes on along the minus strand of NW_025931927.1, from coordinate 619,252 downwards.
CAAGTTTCGAAGTACACGCAGACGCGATCTGAATCCAATCAAGTCATGTGGACCTGACGGATTCCGCCCTAGATTGCTCAAATAATTTGCAGCGGTCTTATCCGGCCTTTTTTAAGTGTTCAATCAAAAACATTGAACGAAGAGACTTTACCGACTTATTGAAAAGAAGCTCAAGTGAAACCATTAGTCAAAAAAAGGTGACAAGAGTAGCTCGGGTAACCATCGCTCTGCCAGTCTGACAAGTGTTGTTTGTAAGCTAATGGAATCTGTTGACGTTTAGGATTTAATTATCGATCACTTGACTGTTAACATCTCCTATCAGCATGGCTTCGAAGTCTGACAGACTTTGATAAACATGTCTTCATTGCATGGCTGTATTATAAACAAAAGTTTATAATGCAGTTAAAGATGCGTCAAATAGAGTGCAATTGCAAGATGATCTTGATAGTTTAGTTAACTGCGCCGATACGTGTAAGCTGCCATTTAATGCTGACATGTGTAAAGTACTTAAGTAGTACTTGACTAAAGTATCTAACATGGAAAAAGATTTGGCAGTTTATGTCGACAAGGAGCTGAAATTTCCTAGATATATTAAAACACAAGCTAATAAATTCAATAAACTTTTTGGACTGATCAGACGCACTTTCGAGTTTTGAGATGCAGAAGCGATGAAGCAGTTCTTTGTCGCTGTCGTATGTGCCCGAACCTAGAGTTTGGAAACGCCGTGTGGTCACCGAAACTTGAAAAGGACAAAAATTTAATTGACGTGCAACAAGAATAATTCCAGGCTTGAAGGGCAAGTCCTATGAAGAAAGACTAAAGATTAGGAAGCTTCCAAGCCTCTCTTATCGACGTCTGCTAGGTGACCTCATTCAAGTATACAAGAATACTAATGTTTTAAACAAGGTCCCAGAAGGATTACTAGAATTTAAAACAAGAACTAACACCTGGGGCTGCGGCTGTAAACGAAAAAAACTTTTTTCAACTCATCCATGCGACAACATTTCTTCTCGCTTCGAATCACTGCATGACATGCGGAACAGCCTCCCCGATTACATAGTTGACGCTCCGAGTATAAACGCGTTCATGAACGGACGAGATAAAGCAATGGAAAAATATATGTTCAGACTTCAAATGCCTAAACACCATATCGAACCCGGTGGAAGTCTAGCAACCTTTTCAAACTATCGTTAGTTTTGAAAAGATCCGGTCGAAGAACCTGTTTTTAGATTTCCTGTGGATAAGTCACGAAAAGTACAAGAATCGACGACAGGCCACATCATATGAGTTGTCGCGTGGATGAGTTGCAACGCAGTTTTTTTCGTCTATCCTTCAGCGCCGACATCACTATTCTATGATATAATGTACAAATTCAGGACTTCGTAGTCGGGGATTGTGAAATATTTTCTGTTCGCTCGAATGCCAGGTCGAAAAGAAGACCGTTTAACAGAAACTGTTAGAAATCAGGAACACATTTTAATAATTCAATCATTTGAGTCCGATGAAGTATAAGTTGTTCTTACTGTTTCTAACATAAATTTATTAAACTAAAATTAAATATGCCAGTAATTTAATAAAATCAACTTATTTCTGTGATACCCGTCAGCCTGTATTATGCATTAAACCATGTAATTCATCATTAACAAAAAAAATTGACCTGAGAACCGTTGTATGTGGACCCGGATTGCAAACATCCATCTCTAGCGAATTTCAAGTACCTTAATACTTTTAATGCAGCGCAAACGAATAATTCAAAAAACACAACCTGCAGAAGTTTGTTGAATCATATCAGGGCAATGAATAGAAGGTTTGGCAACGACTGAATTACACATATTATGTGTACGCAAAGAAACAATATGGCTTTTCATGGGTTCACAGCTTGTGCTAGAGGCAAAACCATCGTGGCTGAACACAGAATCCACATAATATTATAGAAAACATTGAAAGACAATATATGATTGTTGCTTGACTTGATAACAAAGAGAGTTGGCTGGCATGAAAATACAAAGCCTGATCACGAACTGGAGCCCCAGAGCGTGTATATGATCAGTGTGAACATATAGTCAACATAATAAAAGGGTTTGCAACCAGAAACTGGACAGTATTAAGTAATGATTCGGGAATGAAAACACTCAAATAATAGAGATCTTTAGAGTGAGCAAAAAAATATTAGTATTTGCTAACAGAAACTGGATAAGATCAATCAATTGGCACATGGGACGTGTAAACACAAATTCTACCTTGACCCGGGCAATAAAATCTATCACAAGTAGTAATGGCTTCTTGAATACATGATTTTCAGCCCGAATATTTGTACAAAAACCACACAAATTTCCACAGCACAATGTCTTGAGAAGAGTGGAAAAGACCAGCCTTATCTCAAGACACATCCCGGCGGCCACATCCTCTGTAGATATCCTGCGATGCAGCTCAAGACACCGTATATGCTCGACAGTCACTATATGTACTTCTCAAACACGTACTACGCATGAAATTTGTGGGGTATGCAAAATTATTTACATTCTCGGAGTATTCAAGCAGTGGTGTATCGATTGTGAAACTGTGAATGGTTTACAGAAACGGTTTTCAAACTTTAGCCAGCGAGTGCCGCTTAAATATTCACTATATTCGCCGCGCAACAGCACCAACCACGGGTCACTAATGCTACATTTCAACCAATTATTGCATGATTACATGCATTTATTCTCACAAAATGTGCGAACAATTGCCGCATACGATATAATAACGATCTACATAATGAGTGGGAGTGTTGTAACATCTGAAAATCATTGTCAGACTGCCACTGTCACGCCGCAAACATTCTTCTGATACAAACAAAGTAAAAATTGTCTAAAACCCAAGAATTGTAGGTAAACCACATAGCGTACTATGCAAAGATCCTCGCGCCCAGCAGTTTGGGCACCAGTGCATCACAGTATCATCGTACGAATTCAGTGTTTTCATCACAAGGCCATTTATTCATTCCTTCAGTTCATTTCCGCCTGAAATCGCTAATTGATAAGTTTTCATGTCCTCAGGCTCGTTTATTCGGTATTGCTGTTTTATTCTCTCTTGTATGAATTTGGCTTTTATTTCTTGACTACTACCGTAGTGTTTTTGACCAGCATGGCCTGTTGAACGCTTATAATTGAGATATAATCAATTTACTGGGCGTTGTTATTGCTTCCAGATTGTTGAATCAGCATCGTATGTCGTGTCTGTTACTTTGGATAATCTTTTTTTAACATCAATGCAAATTATTTAAGTAAATCACATTTTACGGCTTCCAGGAAAATTCGGAATGTAAAGCTCTAACGAATAGGTAGTACCCACTTTTAATCATCGTCAAACCTTTTGTAAAATAGTTTTAATGATAATCATCATCAGTGACTTCATAGTAAATTCAGTATGAATCAGCAGAGCAAACTGAACTCACAAGGCTTTTTCTTTCTATTTTTTTAGTTCTTCAGTCGTTAACCAAACTGATGTACAGGGTGATTCACGGAAACTTCCTAATTTTAAAGCTCAATAAAAAACCTAGTAAAAATATCATTACAATATAAATTTTATTGGAGTTGACATACCTGAATTTTTGTATCACTCAGTTTTAAAGACGACATCGGACAAATGAAGGCCCCTATTGTCAATGCATTCATTTCTTTGAATGATGAATGAATGCATTTTTGAAGTTCCCTTCAACTCACTGAGCGAAGCATAATGACGGGTATGTTGGCGATGGCTTGGCGTATGTTGTTCTTCAAATGAGGTTGGGTCCTTGGACAGTCATTGTAAACTAGAGATTCAAGATAACTCCATTAAAAAAATCACACGAGTACGGAACCACCCGAGCAATCAACCGAGTACTTAATGCTCGTTGAGTAGTATTAATGGGACGGTCATCAGAAAATTATGTCTCGACAGCAAACGCACGCTGCTCACTTGTCCAATGCATTTTTGCGATTGACTAGGTGGGACGCAAAACTTTATAATCAAGTCTCTCATAAGAAATACTTCAAGCCCTTTTCCTATAACATCTAACTGCTTGGCGCGAAATACAAAACAGGAAAATTCCATGAATCACCCTACCTGTACATAAACGCATATTCAATTTTTCTTTCCTAGCTCTAAAATTAAATCTATAATATCATTATTATGACCATGCCGTTTTCCAGGAGTTAGGAAATTTCAAGTTTCAAACGTTTTCTTTCAGACAATAAAGTTTCAACGCCGCAAAAAATGCCCTCCCCAGGAAAGAAATACAACGTCAACGCAGACGGAGCTGACGTCAAAATGAAGCCTGCTTGGTGTGGGTGAGTGACGACTTCTCAATATTATTACTGGCGTTTTCTCTAAAAAAATTTCTTTAAACCTGAGGGGCTCAGATTAAACACGCCTCTACATGCGCATGCGGGTGTATGAACTCCTCATTGGGTTTCTACGGCGAACAAGACTTGGGTTTCTACTTTAAAACTGTTTTCAAGACTTTGAAGAGTCCGATTCAGAGTGATTTTTATATTTTTCATGACGTATTTCTGTAGAAGACAGTAATTCCATTTGTATAAATTTATTTTCAAAATTTAACAAGTGTGTTAAAAATGAATATATGGTTATTAGATGCTTGTATCAATGTTATTAACATTTAATTCAAGGAAATTAGACGTGCGATCATTCTCATGGTACATGTAAAACAATTCTGGGGAAAATAAGATTTATAAAATAGTGTTGTTTCCCATGATAATTTAGCAATCGTAGAGCGGCATCAATCCACTCGCTTAATTTAGTAAATGCATGTTCTTGACTAACGTACTTCAAGTTTGTTCTTATAATTTGACGTGCTTGAATTATTTTACTAAATAGCGGCTTACTATGGAATTAAACCGCGACTAAAATTAAATTAAAGAAAACTGCAGAAAAACTTTTTTTGTAAGAAGTATCAAGACAATATAAATGAAACATTTTAGTTATTAGCTCATTTTCTCATTTATGGAAAAAGTGCGCTATTGTGCTCGCCATGTCCGTCTGTCCGTCCGTCTGTCTGTCCGTCCGTGACTTCACGTCGACGAGAAAATTCGCTCTCTGTCACTCACGGCAGTGAGTAGCGAGTTGTGTTTTTTCCATTTCCCGTCCAGCTTTTGAAGGGCGATTTAGTCGCGTTAACGGTCGTTTATTCTGATTACGATATCAAATTGCCAAAGTATCGACTATTTTGGAGTTGAAATTTCAACGACCTGTACGGTATAACACTGTTTAGTAGAGTAATCCAATTTTATACGATATACTACGACTTGGAAAATTAAATGAGAACAATCATATTGCAACGTCTGACACAAACGTTCAAAAAAGTTGAAAATTTTAGAACATGTTTAATATTGACGGATGCTTGGCTAAGCGCTACATTGCCGATGATCGGTACGTAAGAGCCTCTTGTCATAAAATATATGTAATTACATTATGATTTATTAATAACTTTTCGTAACATGATTATGTAATCTTGATCAGGAGTAGGAACAATCGACAATAACCGGACCCCGGGATTTAAAAACCGTTAACGATTTTATATCGTGTAACGGCGTTCCATAGTTGTAGCGTACAATAACTATGAATGTTTTTAAAATTTTTCACGATGTTTTTCTCATCAAACATATTTCCCCAGTTACCGCGTGGTAATCATATTCGGCACTGTGGTATCCATCCTCATCTACACCGTGGGCGCCATACTCACCGGTGTGTCGTACAGAACCTACGACAGAGGGGGTATGTACACTGCTGAATTATGTGTGTTGGTGAATCATTTATTCGCCTTAATACACGACAAACGCTTATATAGGTGTTAACAGAATCACAGACTATTAGGAGAAGTGCATAGAACATCCACATTTGCTTGCAAAAACAAATCTAATGCTTGTGAAATAGGTGTTTAACAAGCGGTTAAGTGCGATGCCATGATTAACACCCGGTTAGTAGCAATTATACACAAGAAAAAGCAGGGAGATCTGACGGAAGTAGGACTGGCTATATTGAGCATGTGATGTCGTTTCAAAAATTGAAGCTGGCATAGAGATGAGAGTTCACTTTATTGCCTAAAGTTCTACGGCTGCTGCATAATCCAGCTGTGATCTCTTAGTGCTGTAGCTACAAACCATTCATTACACGTTGGATGAGTCACTTTTTTGTAGGACCTTCAATCTCAAATCTTGACCAATAAGTTATCAATTAAATGAACCCCATGTGTGAGTTGCCAAATCCGTGACAACTTATACCTCAACTTGAACTAGGAAAGTGTCTTTCGAAAACTATGGCGAGTGGGGAATAAATTAAGCTTCAATTCAAAGAATATTTTATTTATACGGATAAATGAAACTGTTGCGAAACTGGCGGTCGGAGAAGACAACGGGTTAAGCCCGTCGGTGGCGCTCCCCCCGACCATCCGCCACCCGCGGTTCCGAAAAGGAGGATGAAGTGAAACTGTCAAATAACAAAATTATGAGAGACGCAAAACAACTTGAATTGGAAAGAATTTTAAACCCGGATATTAAACATAGTTGGTATTAGAAAATATTCCTAGGTAAAGACACAGGTATATGGGATAATGGTAACAGTTTAATATCTTAGGTGAGAAAATTTTACTCGAGGTAATGGTACTGGGTAATAAGCTCAGTGCTCGCTGGTAAAGTAAAGTTTTAAGGTAAGGTAATAAAGAGCTAAAGCACTGTAGCTAGTTGGTAAAATGTTATGGTAGAAATTTGAATATTCTAGGTAATAGCTACACGGTAAATGACATTTTAGGTAATAGTTCGAGCTAGGTAATATATTAGGTAATGGTAAGATTTAGGTGACATTAAGAATTAGGTAACATTAATAATTAGGGAATAACACAAATTTGGTAATAGTACGAATTAGGTAATATAAATTTGGTAATATTCATATGGGAATTTGGATTTACCATTCTTCAAATCCTCCGGTAAAATGAAGGTTCTTAGGAGCAAGTGAAGGAATTGATGCCTGATGGGACTCTAAAGGTAACAAGGTAATGCGCGACAATCACCTGCCACCCACCTCAGACGTCCATAGGATCTTTGCCGTGTGTTGAACGTCGCCGCGTCAAACTTCCATCGCCGTTAGTCCGAACGGTAGACGTCAAAGACGGTAGCGCCGAAGGTAGCAACGTAGAAGGCCCCGCCATCCCGCCGCCAGTCACTCCACCGAACTCCCTATCTCTTCATAGGGACTGGCCAAGATGTTAGGTGGCAAACGAGTAGAGCTTGAAAATTGAAGGTGACTGCATGAAGGCACTTGTTGACCGCACCATCTGTTGCTGGAGATTGACTGTTTAGACGCAGACGTATTATCGTGACGTTGTGGCCGGGTAAATGGTTCTTTGCAGCAATTTAGAAATGAATAGTCAAAGTGGTAGCAGGGTTGCCGCGATTAATACATTTAACATTAATTGAAATATATGAACATGGCTCCAAATTCCCAACTGCATATTAAATCAATGAATTTGATCTGTAACTGTAACTTTCTTAAGAATAAAGGCACATTTTTAACAACTTATACCTCAACTTGAACTAGGAAAGTGTCTAATTTTAAATAGCCTTATAGATTGTAACTTTCGGTTAAGGACTAAACGTTTTCATAACGCAGCACGAAAGGACACCGTTGCATGGTCTTCATCTTCTTTAATAAATTTTCAAACACTTTTCACAATACTTTCTTCCAGTAATTTGTATCTCCATTTACTGAAGTTTGTTGTATTTCGCAGTGAATTGCACGCTGCCGTACTACGCGTACTCGATGGGGTCGGTGATCAAGACGACGTCTTTGTTCGGCTACAACACGCCTCTGGTGGTGGTGGGTCCCGTGCTTATGGGCGTGGGAGGGACGATCATCGGCGTGCTGCTGCTGCAGTGGTGTTTCTGTCGGCCTGCTCTTACCAATACCTATATGCTCTGAATCCATTGAGTCTACGCATATATGTACTGAATATCTAAGTGTTTTAACCCAAAATCGTCTACGCGTATATCTACTGAAAATCTATATGCTCTGACCTTATTTCCAAATTTCTTAACCAACGTGCTATGAATCTACATCTGAACGCACTGAATCAACATCAATTTGCACTGAACTAATGCCCTCATTCTCTGAGTCTACAACTGCATGCTATGAACCACACTCTCTTGTTTTGAACTCGTTCAAATATTCTCTGAGCCCACACTTTCATGTTCTAAATGCTTGGTCCCACATATGCTTGCTATGGACCCAAGCCTTTTATCGACATTTACCCACTCAGATCCGCGTGTAAACTCGGACACATAAGCACAAAAATTCAACAGCACCCAATTAAGATAGATTAAAATCACAGAATTACCAAAATAATCTTCGAATTAATCGGTAGGGATGGGGGTAAAAGAATAAGATATGGAAACTCGAAATCTTGGATTAAAACTCAAAATCGCCATTGTAAATTGGAGTGAAAAAAATTAGAGTGAATGTAAATTGGAGTAAAGTGTTAAGATAATGGTTAATTCTGCCTCACTGTGAGTACAAAAACGTTAATTTTTTATCGGTGCGTTTTCATTCCGTGAGATCTTTCTCCATCACTGCTATTCGTGATTAGGAGACTTCAAACCTTAAATTAAAATATCATGTTTGGAATGGTAAATTATAGAATTTTTACAAATATTTATTACCACCTAGGCGTAGGTAAAAATATTATTAACTTAAAAACTGTATAATGAACATAGGTTGCCGCCTTTAAGGCAAAGAAATATACATATGTATTCCAATTCATCTGTGAATATTTGATTAACCGCTAAATTTCTGGTATCTGCGCATATATATATAATATAGGCGAACCAACAGATACGAAACTCATTTTGAAACTTTGACGATCAGATGCTATTCATTCATTGGGCGTAATTCAGAAGCATGATTTCGTACCTTCTGTATGAAGACTGCTGAATTGTGTGCATATTACTTACACTATTTGGATAATCAAAATTTTAAACATTCATTCGTTCTGAGCGATATATTTCTGTCAATACCGTCAAAGCACTCATTTTTTACACATAGAATTCTGAGATCATGATATTATATTTCATGGATTTTAGCATTTTAAACTTTCACAAAAGTGAAGTAAATCACGGGTTGAGATATTATGTAGATAGACGAGCTCGTCAGTGAATAATTCCATCCTTAAATAATTAATATCTGAGCATTTAATTATTTAAATTCGCCTAATTTATTTACATTAGTCTTGACCGCCAACATTTGTTCATGGTTAGCTTTCAAGCCTAACGTACAAGTATTTTGAACTTGTTAATAACTGACTGAACGCGTTGTTGTCACGATGAAAGAGCCTACAGAATGTTCTAAAATAATGACAGCCAGCTGATCAAGCACATCCATATATGCTGCTACTAAACTGTTCTCCTGCTGTGAGCAGCGCAGAACTCGTCTCCGAACTTCAACTGGGTAGACCCTTAATTATTATTCCTTAATTATTTATCGATTGTTAAAATCCAACTTCAGCGAGAGGAAACCTCATTAACTATGAAGAATCAGGAGACAAATCTAAATTGATCTAAAAATGGAAATAAGCTGCAGTTTGGCCTAAAACATTGTCCGCTGTTAAGGCCGCCACACCAACCTGTTGCAATGCATGCATGCATGTTGCATGAATGGGTACTTGTTCTTAATACTTAGTCCCAAATTATTTCATCTCTTTGCTAAATTACAGATGAGCCGATCGATGTTAAGTGGGTCAGAATTATTAATTATTGTTATTAATACCTTAATTACATATTTTAGCGGATCATCATTTGTTGCACCATCGCTGCGCCAAAAAGTGGCTCCCGATATGTGATCAACAAGATTATCATTATCATGGAAAAAGGACGGTGATTCGCAAAATTTCCGTATGAATCGAACAGGAAGAAAATCTAAAATATTTGAAGCGAAGAAACTTTTCAAAGTTTACACACGACCTCCGGCTCCGTGCTCCGGCAGCCATGCACACCTTCAACTCACTTATAGATTATAGCCTACAAGTAACTCTCTAAAAGTAACCTGGTAATTGAATATAATCCATACAAATTTATTTGAAAAATCGAAATAATAGGCATTAAAGCAACGTGCTGATAAATTGAGAGTGTAAGAAACGTTAGCTGATGATGTCAAATTACACAGAGTTTAGGTATAAGATGGATCAGAATGCTGGTATGAATTGGGTTTATTACTGGCCACCACATCGAATGTTGTTGAAGGTGCTGAGCATCGAATATGGACCATTTCTTTACTGGATAAATAAATCGAAGAATGTGTGGCTGTTGCTACAACTGCTCCATCCGAGTCTCCTGCAGCAACTAATGGTTGAATTCATATCTTTTGACGGCCGACTGGGTAGTTCAGCATTATTATTGATCATCCATCCATCCAGTTTTCCGAGGATCGTCATCAAACAGGCGCAATGCAGGACAAACTTCAGTTGATTGTTTGCCTTAGTGCTGTGTTAATTTTTTTAATGATGAAGAAGACGATACATCGATGTCACTCTGAGAAGAAAACGTGTTGAGGATTGCTCAGTTGTAGAGTTTTGAGCTGGTAGAACATTCCCCGATTTGAATCTAATTTTCATTTATCATTCCATCTTTTTTGTGGCGACTTCATTCTCAAGTTCCGCAGCTGGTGGCGCTATCACATGACTTTCCAACTGAGCAATGTTCATTTCGACATTAAGTACTATAGATGGGCATCAGGTCTTTGTTAGGATGGTACATTTACAAAAATCTTTTAAATAGTTGCACTTTGTTTTTGGGGTTCCATTGCAGAGCGCTGGATAAACTCACTGGTCTCATCAGGTTCCAGTTTTCTCTGAACAAATGGTTGGAAGAATTTCGCTCACTTCCACACGCACGCGAGCCTTCCTTTTGCCCTCCAGGAATCAGTTCGTACTTGGGTACTTAATTAAGGGTACCATCATTCTAATACCAGGCACCATCTTCTACTTACAATCTTTGTTATCTCAAAGGTGTAAGCCAATGAGGTCATCTCGCTCGCAAAGGCCATTTTTTCTTGGCGACAGTAACCCACTTGGCAACCTTTGTTCGTGTCTTCATGATCTTGTTGTGAATAAATATGATTGCCTCGTGTTCTAAAGTTTCATTTCTGAAAAAATTTGTTTCTCTGAACAGGGATTGCAAATACTTCAATGTATTATGTTCCCTCAGAAATTCTGCGTGAGCAACACAAGTATCATTAAATCGCGCGCCCTCATTCTCGTGTCGTGCTTCCTCTTGCACAAAATCATTGTAACGACATTCTCTCATGTAACGCGGTCTGATTTTTTTCATTATTATTTCCTTCGTCCTTAAGCATCTTATCCTCACGTCCCATATCCTATACGGGAACACATCCACAGATCCCACAAATTCGTACCCACATTCGAAAGTTCTATGTCATGAAAGTCCCTAAATATGAGGTCCCTCACTCTCGCGTCTTCAGGTGCTCCAAAAATATAAATTTTCAGACCTAGTTTCCTTATTATTGAAGATCATGGCCTGCAGAGTTATGAGGTGGATGTGTGTGTGTATATTTCTGAAAGAGTGTGAATGTGTAATAAAGTTTTAATTTGTATGTGTATATGTCACATAGGCCGTATTTTACGGTCGAGATCTTCTTCGGATGGGCACAGTAAACACTGTGCTAATCGACCAACGACTTACACCCTCTTTGTTCCCACCCACCGATAAAGCATTGCACAAAATCCATGCTTGTCCGACGAGCTTGAATCCATATGCCCGTCCGGCCTATGCGCTCCAATTTATAACCACTGTAAGACTGCTGCATTAAGTGTTGGTTTACTTTAAAGTTTTTATTCTAGCTTTCGCAGTGAAATGATCGTACCAGTAAAATTGTTTCTTCACGAACGGATGTCTTTATATCCTCATATTTATCGATCTTTTATCTAATTCGTGAATTTATCAAATTATAATGTTGGCTCATTCGTTGGGCCAAACTAATTAATTACTAGACTAACTAAAATTAATCGTTGAACTTCATTTAAATTACTTTTTATGAATTTTTCATCACCTTAAAGATGAAGTAACTGAAAGCCAATCCAAATACTGAAACTGAAACTATTGCAATTGGCTAATTCTAAATATTTGCTAAATAAAATTCTCCGCAGATGAAATAAAAATGTAGCAATGTTGTTTGATTATGAAAAATTTAATAGAAGCCACTACCATATTACATCTCAAATCCTCATCACCTTAATTTACTTCGTTCAGAGGGTCTCTTGTAAAAATGAGACCGGGGAACCACAACAACAACAACTACGTTCAGATGCTCAAAGACCTTCGATAACAACTGGGCAAAATAGTTTAATTGGTCTGTAGTGTCTACGTTCAAGATTCAGAATTGATAAATGAAAATAATTAGAATTAGATTTAAATGTAAAAATAGATTTGTCTAAATGTGTACGCCACCACATTGAACACGACAATAGTAAACTTCAATCCAACTCATAGTATTTTTGGATCGTTAATTGCATCAGAACCTCTTATTAGAGTAAGTACTCGAGTGTATATAGGAACTGCCACCCGGTACTAATTACTTTTGTTCGATAGCTGGAATGATTTGAACTGTTTATAATTGTTTTATTTGCATTTATTTTTATATAACTTCTAGCGATCTGCTATTTATGCAGAGTTCAATACTTAGACCGAAGAAATTGGAAAAACATCTTTATTTTCCCAAGTTAAGCCGAAGATGCCTTATGTCAAACTGCAGACTTGATCTTGATTACGATAAAAATGGTCTCATAACTCGAACTGAGAACAGCTTGTCAGCATCAGGAATAATTTTCGCTACAAAGTGAATTATTGCTTATAAAGTTATTTTAGCGACAAGTAGTATTTACATTTGAAAATGAATTATAACTTTTATATCATTTCTCCTTACAGCCGGATCATTTTTGTGTTTCCTACATTGATAGTGTTTTATGATGAACCTTAAGGGGAGCGTCTACCCTAAAATTGAAAATTTTTACTTTTTCGGTTTTTATACTAATTTTAAAGCTGACATTCTGCCCTATCCAACGGTACCACTGCCGCCATCTCTCTACGTTGATTTATGATTTCACGACATTTCATGAAAGGGGGGCGGGTGGGGGAGTTCTTTAAGTAATTAGATAGGAACTAATTAGCTGCTGAGCTCTTTAAATATTGTGTCTACTTGAGTTGTGCTGCAGTTACGTGTTTAATCTCATCTTCAAGCTGACATTCTGGCCTATCCAATGGTACCACTACCATCTCTGTACGTCGATTTTCACGTACACGACACTTCATGAAAGGTGGGCGGGGGGGGAGTTCTTTCAGTAATTAGATACGAGATAATTCGCTGTCCACCACTACAAATATAGTGTTTTTGTGAGGTCTGACTCAGTGTGCCTCCGGGCTTTGTAGGGAGATACGCATGGAGTTGCTCCCATCATCCTTGAGTGCAATCAAGCTCCAGAAACGTTTAGTTTGGAATCTATGCTACATTGAGCGCATATTGTGGTGCGCGCGGGACTTTGTCGCGCTCTCCTCAACATTCACACTTATTGTCACGGAAAACCTATCTCCTCCTAGAGTTTTGAAGCTACAACAATGAGACATATACCATTCGATTTGCAATTAAAATATCTAGAGTTTCGTTGTAGTTTTTTTTCAATTTCGTTATAGTTTTGCAAATATTTTGAAAAAAGGGAAGGGAAATTGGGAAAAATCGAAAAATTTTCGAAAATTTTGGGAAAAATGCTCCCACATCCACAAAAATTCGAAATTCGGAAAAAGCTACGACGAATCGATAGATATGGTCCTTACGCATCGAATGATATGCGTCTCGATGTTGTAGCTTGAAAATTCTAGGAGGAGATAGATTTCTACAGTACCCCCTTTTTTGGCCGTTTTCTAAGAATTTCACGCTTTCTTTCATTTTTTTCGAAAAATTGACACGAATAAAAGCTGTCTATTTTTTGATTTTACATATGTGTACCAAGTTTCAAAGTGATCCGTCTGTAAATAGCCGAGATAATTTTTGGGGCAGACGCTCCCCTTAATTCACATCAATCGCTAGTTCGTTCGCCGTAAGTTATACGATGGTCGGACGTCTAATGACGGTCTCTAGCTTTGAGACGATCAGCGGAGGTTACGCAATGGTCTGTTGTGTCACGGTGTTGTTGTTTTCGGTTTCCTCGGCTCTTAGCGTTACAATTTGTTTCAAATATGGTGGAACCTAATCGATTTATTCTCGATATTCCTAATATTTCAAATGGCAAATTTCCAGAACGCGAAAAATACTAAAGCGAGGTCGAGTGTCCACTTCGTCTTCCTGATGACTCTGATGCACATGCAGGAAATTCATTATTTGTGGACAAATGACAATTAATAGCTTCACAATTCATTAGTTTCATCTCATAGCAATGGTTGAATCCATAAGTAATCGAGGATTGAGCAGAGCTTGCACACATTAATTGTTACTCGATTTAATAATAATTTCTCGTGGGCCTATGAAAAATTGTATGCTAATGGCGAATATGACGAGTTGACGACAATATACTTTCAAAAAGAACGCTTTACTTCGAAATTATCAGATATGGGAACTTTTTCGTGCGTACAGTTCTTCTTAATTCGTGAATTTATCGAGTGATGATTTTGGCCCATTATTCAAAATAGTCATTGAACTTTATTTAAAGCTCATTGGATAATAGGGCGCAGCCTGATTTAATTCCATATTAATGTTACTATTTCGGTTATTAGGAACAACTTTCAATTGTTAAAATTAATTGCTGCCGTAAAGATTGCATCCAAAGTTGTGCTTGAATCGCTTTCTTTCAAAGTTAAGAAAATATGGTAAATTTTTGCAAGACGCCTTTCAATGAAAGGAGTATATAATCCTATTTTTAACTAGGGTAATTCCATTCAAACTCGAACGCAACGTTATCAATAACTTTCGACTTATTTTTCGACATTTTGTAGCTTGATTATGATCATCATCTATTTTTACTCTCAAATAGCAATTGAATAACTGCTGAATGTTTTTAATTAGAAATTATTGTTCATATTACTTCAATTATTATCCATTATTTAATTCAATTGAACTGAATGGAATTTAATGCTTCCTAACTAAGGACTGGATTAAGAAGTACAGTCATCCAAACCCAGTGTACCACACATGGCTGTTATTGAAGAACCATGAATACATATCATCATCCACGCGTATTGTGCACTCATCATCTGTCTCGTAAGCATAGAGATGAGGGAAAATCCAACATCCACGCATTTCCTCGGAATGCTACAATTGATCAACAGCAACCAATTTATTTCCACCGGAAAGCAGACAGCGCTTACTGCGTCAATGTATCGGCAGCTTGTGCGAGCTTCCGTTCTGGCAAGAGTAATCTCTTTGTTGGTGAACTTTTTGAATGTTGGTGCACTCTGTATATGTTGATGCACTCTGTATATGTTGATGCACTCTGTGAATGTTGATGCACTTTGTGAATGTTTATGCATTGTGTGTATGTTGGTGCATTGAGTGGAGGGTGGTGAAGTGTGTGGATGTCGATGAACTCAGTTAGTGTTGATGCATTCTGCGAATTTTGTTGGTTGCAATGCGTAAATGTTAGTGCATTGTGAGAATGTTGTACTCTGGTGATGTTGACGGGCTCTATGAATGTTGACGCACTCATTGTATGTTGCTGCATTTTGTGATTGATGCGCAACTGTGAATGTTGATGTGCAACTGTGAATGCTGTTTCACTGTGTTAATGATGATTTGCGCTGTTAATTTTGATGATGGTTAATTTTTCAATAATTTCAGATGGTTGTAAGCAAGCATCGTAAGAAATTATTCCTCTAACTCCTATACGTATTTAAATGAGACTATATTTAAAACATATCGGATACAAGTTAGCTTTGAGACCTTATAGGGTTATGGGCTCGTTCAGTGCTGCTGGGAAGCGAACGGATGTTGAGTTGATAACAACGGGCTTAGATAAGTTCGTGAGTGTATAGCTACAGCGTTGAAGATGCTCCATGTAATTTCCATTAAGATATTGGAATACCGATTGAAAAAATAATGAGTGAAAGCACTTCAAAATTAATATTGCATCAGTATATGTATTAAATTTTAAGAAAAAGAGAGATTTTTCAAATAAAACTACTACTGATTAAGAGGATTTCCACCGAATTGACGGGTTCGTAATAACTGCAGATTACGGGCTCTGAGAAACTGCATTAGACCGACAATTCCCAGGCATTTGTATCCTGAAGTGAAAGATAACGAATATTTCATACATAATAAAAATGAACTGAAACTTGCAACGATAAAAAAACACGATCAACGATCAAAAAACATTGAAAAACTGAAACAACGATCAAAAGTTCAACGCAATGTTCCGACACATTAATTTCACGTCGCGGTCTCGATCGAGCGTTCACTGATTTATTTTTCCAGGTACGCATAAAAACGAAC
The DNA here is from genome assembly GCF_000764305.2 of Hyalella azteca. NCBI lineage: Eukaryota > Metazoa > Arthropoda > Malacostraca > Amphipoda > Hyalellidae > Hyalella > Hyalella azteca. The sequence continues at coordinate 602,734 of NW_025931927.1, read as the reverse complement.
GATTATCTACAGCTATTGAAGTGAATGCCAGTCCGCGGGTACTAAAGCAATATTCTACACGGTGACGTCAAGGAAAAATATGAGCGTCTCCGTTGCCTGTGCACGCCAAATTGTTTTCTGGTATGTAACGGTCACACAATGTATGTGTTTTTCCATGTACTGCATCGACCCATAAGGCCATACCTAAATCTTTCAATATTCCAATGTCTCTTCTTTTATTCAGTTTTAACTGCTCCTTCCATTCTACTATATATTGTTTTAAAAGTAGCATACTTGATTATTCGACCTAAGTAATTCGACATTTCATTTATTTTATAATTTGTAAAGGTATTCATGAATGACTAATATAATTAAAATTTTCGAGGCTTTTTGACTGATATGAAAGTATTGACCAAAATCTAGGAGAATATTACACCATAAAATATAATTAATACAATTGCATTATCTGTAGATACTAGCAGAAGTCCAATAGAAGTTTAGAATTTATTACTTCTGTTGTTTAGTTTCTGCTACGACTTCTACAATAAACTGGAGTACATGATAAGTGCTCCATCAAAGATTTTTCATGTTGTGTCTTCGGAAATAGATTAATTTCTCGGGGAATCTCCCTGTGTTCCGATACTCGATCGCTATCGAGAAGAATAGTTCTTATGTTGCAGTAATTTTATTCTAGGGTAATTCCCATCATGAATATCGGCTTCCGCTGCACTATTTTCCTACTTCCCTTGGGGTACTTGACGCAAAAATATACTTGTTTAAGTTAAGTTAATTATAATTAAGTTTTTTTCACGAAGTAAACGAAAATGCATTAAATTATTAAGCGTTCTCTCCCAACGTTGGTTGAAAAAATTCTGATGTATTTTCTAAAATGTTCCCCAAAATATATTTTAAATTACGCGGCTTAATTACTCTGTCCAACACTATGAAGAAACTAAAGTTATTTATTTTCGAAACACAAATAATCTGGAATTCACTCTTAATAGGCAGGATTTTGTATTTTCAAACTGTATTACCGAAATAACTAGAATAATCTGGACTTTTCGTACGCTGTTTCACTGGCCTTATTTACTACGTTCTATTTGATTCTAGGACTTGCAAATTCAATGGCCTCATCGTCACGTTATCGTCAAGTTATGGCCTTTCCGTCACTGCCAGGATATATAAGTCAGCGTTGTGTCCGGTGCGCGTAAGTAACGTGCTAACTCTGACGGTGATGGCATGTGCACATTGAGGCGTGTTGTACCCTTCAATCCTGAGTAACGAGAACATTTTGCTGACCTGTTAACAATTTTTTTAAGCGTAGAGTATGGAAAAATAATTAAGCTAACTCGAGTTTCTTTCAGTAGTGCACTAGATTGATACTACAGGCGGCACACGCTAAAAAAACAGCCTTACTAATCAGCTAAAAGCTACAGTGCAGTTACTGCAGTAGGAGTCTCCTGCATCGTCTCGACTGAAGGTCAGTTAAGGCGCAGTGAATATGTGCATAAATCGTTATTATTATCCATTTCAAAGCCTCAACTGGAAAGTTCAAGATCGAAAGATCAAGATCTTTGGTGCCTCAAACATTCCAGAACTATAGACTGGACAGATGGATTCTCTCCTAGGGATGGGATTCGGCCAGCATCCTTGTTCTTGGAGTTCTCACTGGTTATCCTCCCAGTGGAGTTCTCACTTGTTATCCTCCCAGTGGAGTTCTCACTGGTTTTCCCCCAGAAACTAATTTACCCCTTAACTTGAGAGCCACAACGATGTAGTAACAAACATTCAGCAAATATATCAATCTTTTTTACGCGCACTGGCGTGGAATATATTTTAATGGTTGCTGCAGCAATAGCGAAATGGACTGTCAGCTTGTTAGATTGAGGGCGTCGATGCGTCGCATCCGTTTGCAGGGATCGGGAATCCCAGGACGTCGCTTCCTGAACTGCGGAAAACACCGGTTTCTGCTTTGCTACTACCAGAGTGCACGGTAGAATTGAAAAGGTCTTTTTTCGGTCAAATTCCGCTATTGTTTTTTCGATTGCATCGGCCGGCCAAATCTTTAACGGTAGCAATTTCTTCTTGTATTTTACAAATTTCCAATAAAATAAAGTTGAATTTTTTGCATCGAAACTTCCAAATGCACTGGTAAATTCTGATTTGTTAGTGCGCCGACTTGGCTATTTTTAGATCATCTGACAACCCTGGTGTACAAAGTAATCGATGCTGTGTTATTTTAACGGCATTAGCTTGTCTAAGCTGTGCAAACTGGACAATCGTTGGTGTACAGAGTGACCAATCTTTACTGTGCAGAGTGAGCAATCTTTTCTGTGCAGACTGAGCAATCTTTGCTGTGCTGAGTGAGCAATGTGCGTTATGGGCGATTGTGCAGACTGAGCAATGTGCGTTGTGCAGACTGAGCAATGTGCGTTGTGGGCGGTTGTGCAGACTGAGCAATCGGCGTTGTTGTGTAGACTGAGCAATCGGCGTTGTGCAGACTGAGCAATCAGAGCTGTGCAATCAGCGCTGTGCAAACTGTAAAATCTATGTTTCCGCTAACTTGCCAATATGCGGATGTGTTAGGGTTGTCTGAGTCTCGTGAATGAGACGCCCCCGAAACATCTTCGTAACATCGACGAAGTGTCCACTTTTTAAGCGCACTTGATCGCTCATGTGCTGCAATCTGTTTCGGGATGTGTCTGCAGGCCCGTTTACACTAGGGGCACAATATGGGCGGTGAAATACGTGTCAAGCGCTTGCTGCAGCATCTGACATTCACTACCGTGCACGTTTATTTCTGCTCGCGGTAGCTCGCGACCGCGCGCTTCGAAGATTTGTTGATATATTGATCTTTATAAAGATAAGATTCATTGATCTTTATAGAGACAAGCTTCATTATCTCTATAAAGGCCAACTTGCCTCTACTAGAGAGTGATTCCAAACGAGTGCGGCGTTAGTCGACATATTGTTGCTAAAGACCAGCATAAACAGACAGCCTCGCTATACCACAGACAGTCGTCTACTGAGTGCGGGAACGCAGCCTTGTACCACAAATTTGTGCACCAATTCAGTCCTGAAAGAAACGCCTAGCATATTTCCTGATGATCGACTACCAATCAGCCGTGCATTAACCCTGCCGTCAGTAATCAGCTCCTGACATCATCTTGCTTTAAATATTAGGAGCTTTACGCTACCATATTCTGAAGCGAATAGCCCAGAGAGTAATGGTTGTCCACCACTGAGCGTTGCATCGAATCATCACTTCATACCCTGACTTTAGCTCAAACTGTAGCTAGCGGACTACGGACTGCGACCAACCAGCCCAGCTCGCCAGTGGAACTGCAAGCATCCTGCCGTGCACCACCAGACGGTCGCTTTTAGCTCACAACATCCAGGGTTAGGTTTCAGATAGCATAGTTCTGTTCCAAAATTTATCGTCGTACGACGCGTGGACGTTCAACCGTAGGCTGGTTCGACACACTGGACAGATACGAACGGCTCCGGCGCGCTCCGTCCGGATGGTGTAAAAATTTTTCGCGTATTGGCAGACGAAGCTGGGCCATTCTACGTCAGGCTACTTTCCTGGGGGCTGATTGATCCAATTCAATGGATGCGATCTGTCGCGTGGCTTGCGACTGATAATGTTACTGTCAAAAAGTGTGGTAGGCTACGTTCCTGAGGGATGGGATCATGGGATCACGCCCTCCATTCGATGCAAGGCAGTGGCGGTCTCCGACAGGCGACCATGAGTGCGGCGCTTGTGGTGCATGAGGAAGGGTGACTGTGCATCGCTAGCGCGTCAATTGCTTTTTGCCCACAAGAAGCGCACGTAGACGCTATACAGAGGGGCTGTGAGGCTCTTGACGCCTTTGTGTTGCCCCTAGTGTGAACGGGCCTTAAGGCGCACAGCGCTCGGCAACGCCTGTGACATGCACGCTACGAGCATGACACGTCGGTGTAACATCCTTAGCTGCCTCCCAAACAAGATTAAAAATACGTATTAACATCTTTTGCACTTTCATCGATTCTCCTCACTCAGTGAACTTTTTACTCATTCACGTACTATCAGTTACTTTTCAGCACATGCCAGCATATCGTTTTAAATGAATTTAATTGGATACTCATACCTCAAGTGTTCGCGTTCGAAGAAACTGAGAAGACGCCGCGGAGGATCAAACCTGCGCTCAATATGAAGTGGGCTGCTGCATGAGGGTTGCTGGGAGCCCCAGCTAGACCACTACAACACGTACGCGCAATACGATACTTTTCGTCACAGTGTTTGTTATGAGTTATAAGTAGCCCTACCTCAATAAATTGGACTACTAATCTTAATAATACCTAATTGGGTGCTTGAATTGCGTATGCGTCGCTCATATTCATTATTGTCTACGAAGGAACACGCGTGTAATGAAACATAAATCAGTTTACTATCTCCAGTGTGAATTTTGAAAGCAGTTGTATAAATTCGAGTTTCCGCGGGCGTGACAGTTTTCATTAGTTATCTAAGGAAAAAGTTTTTTCTATTCTTGATGCATTCGAGTTCCTAGATTTAGAAACGATGAAGCAGTTGTTTGTTGCTGTCGTGCGCCCGAACCTGGAGTTTGGAAACGTCGTGTGGTCACCGAAATTTGAAAAGGACAAAAATTTAGTAGAGAGTGTTCAAAGACTGTCTCTTATACACATCTAGATGTGTATAAGAGACAGCTATGAGGAAAGATTAAAGATTATGAAGCTTCCAAGCCTCCATTATCGACGTCTGCGTGGGGACCTCATTGAAGTATACAAATATACTCATGGCTTATACAAGGTCCCAGAAGGATTACTAGAATTTGAAACAAGAACCAACACCAGGGGCCACGGCTATAAACTAAAAAAACAGCGTTGGAACACATCCATGCGACAACATTTCTTCTCGCTTCGAGTCACCGACATGTGGAACAGCCTCCCTGATAGCATCGTTGAAGCTCCGAGTATGAACATCTTCAAAAACAGACTAGACGAAGCTATGCAGGAGCATATGTTCAGTCTTAAAATGCCTAGCAAATTACGGAGCAGGCAATAAGTCCAGCAGCTATCTCAATCAATCGTCAGTTATGGAAAGATCGGGTTCCAAAGGCCGGATCCCTTGTGAATCAAGTCACGAAAAGTTCAAGAATCGGCAACAGGCCATGGGCCTATGTCTTCAACGCCGACACTTCTATTCTATTCTATTCTATTCTATTCTATAATTTTCTCTAGGAAGCAGAACAATTGAGAAAATACAGAATTCAACTTAGAGGCAGACTACTTGAAAGTTAGCCCAGTCCTCACTCACTTTATGACTGCCTATGAAACAAAAGAAAGATATTTAGCTGACATTTTTTTATCATATCCAAGTAAGAACAATTATAATAGTTTCATTTGGTCCCTTTATTACCCACTTCGATATAAGTAAATAAGATGGCAGTTCTCACCCGACTTCCTAGCCTGGTGCACCAGAATGGTCAGCGCCGCCGTGTCTAGAGACTCCGAGTTCACTCTGAACATGAAGCTCTCGTGGAAGCCAGTCTCGCCGTGACTGTTGGGGCGAACTTCACTCGACTTCTTGGTCTTCACCACCTGACGACACAGACAACTTTAGTACTGTATAGTACGTAGTATAGGTTAGCATAGCGGTGTCAGCGTTCAGTAAGCCTTCAGACCTGTCAGTGACAGATTCTTAACATCGGATAATATTCACAGCTTGTTGCGAGTCTCGATAACGCTACTCACTGCTTCGGTTTTGCAGTGCATAACCGTCCGGCCACCTCACCGATTTGACCAGAACTGTCACAGGCAGCTGGGATCGAACCCACAACTCAAGGCCCTTTCACACAGGGCAGTAGATACTGCGCGCGTCAAAAATGCCGCGGCAGTATTTACTGCGCAATCTTTCACACGAGGCGCTTTTTACTGCTGGGATCTATCAGTCTTGCAGTGCTTTATGCTTCATCAGTCCATCTCTATGTTTATGTAACAATATTTCTTTATGAAAATATATCTCTATGTGAGAATGATGTAAATACATCTCTATGGAAATACCTATATATTTATGGAAAATATATCTTTTATAAAATATATCTCTATCACTTTAAAGAAATATATATTTAACATTGTATATCTTTATGTTTATGTAACAATATTTATGTACCGATATTTATGTTACAATATCAGTCTATAATCTATCAGTCTAGCAGTGCTGTTTATTATGCACCTAAAATACGGTGCCACTGTCTGTACCACACTAGGATCTGGCGTCAAAAACCGCCCAGTGTGAAAGATTACATTGAATACCATTGCAAGCTTAACTGTCGCGACAAATCTACCGCCGCAGTTTTAGCAGGACGGACGCTGGCGTCAGGCGTCAAGTTCTACGCCGCAGTAAAAGCAGTCGTGTGTGAACAGCAGTGCACATTTCGTATGTCCGCTAAGGTTCGGCAGTAAATACTGTCGGACGCTGGCAGTATTTACTGCCCTGTGTGAAAGGGGCCTCACTGCTCCAATGTTGCTGCTTCTGAACTGTAACCACTAGCTGGGCCAACCGGCTTTGACGCGCCTAAACATTTACTCGCCCTCACTTGGATGAAATGGAATGACATGGGGCATTTATAAGAACATTTGAATACAAAGAGCAAATTGGTTACTTTGGATAAGTATAAGTATTGCAATGGATAATCGGGTAGAAATTAAAGATCACGTTGATATATAAAAGAGTAGTCGTTAGTGTTGAAAATTAATCATCCTTTGAAAGACGGAAGTATAAGAAGTTAGTATTCAAAGAATATGCGTTTCCTCGTTTTGTCAAGTGCTATGCACAATCGAGTAATAATATTTTATCATTGTCGTCTGTCGACAGTTGAAGCCTTTTTCCTCGAAATGGTGAAAACAAACACGCGGCATCATTCATTATCGCAATTGACCAAATTTACACGCGCAGATAATAACGTTTAGCATTAAGAGTGATACGTAAGTCATTTATGGCAGCTGACATCATTGTAACGCTCATAGTAAAATATTGTTCATATAATGATTTGGTACATGGTAAAGGAAGACGCGCACTGCTGGTCATGCAGGTTACACGTTACAGCAAAACGTCCATAAGTGATAAATGGTTTATAAAAAAGTGTTTATAAATGCCACAGCTGTCTAACAAACATGAAAATAATGTGTAACACATTAGCTTAGAGTTAAATATTTTTAAATTGCGAAGCTTTAGCTGAGTTACATTCCCGCGCTTCACTTAATTAATGGTGATGTGAATTTGTGATATATATAGTATAGTATAGTATCTTCGGCATTAAATAAATAGGCCTGGATAGGCCTGTCGCCGATTCTTGTACTTTTCTTGACTAGACTGGCCTTACGGACGGAAGATATCAAGTTTATATATAGGTATATCCCATAATTTAATCCCCTTACTATCAAATTAATTCAAACTCCATGTGGGTGATCATGCTGAGATAGAATCGGGCCTTTTCAGTGGCACAAACGGTAGTTAAGTTCATATATTTGAATTATATGATCAATTTGACAATTTGTCGTTATTTATATTAGTATCGCCAAACTTAATCTACAGAAGTTTACCATATATAGATTTTTTAGATAACTTCCGTTGTAGAAGAAAAATTTTGAGGGCAGACTGCATTCAATCTTTCTTCGTCATCTACCTAGCTGCTAGCTCTAGCCACCCCTCAGGGGACAGGGGGGACTCCTGACGGGTGTCTGTGCTCGTCAGAAGTCCTATGGGATTTCGCGCTCCTGGGTGGATTGTTCCTGAGCGCCCCACCGCTGAGCTCGCGGTGTCTGACAGTAGGTCTCAGTTGTGGGGTTAAGTTATTATGTAGGTAGGATTCCTTACATTTCCCTTCTCTGTCTCTCTCGTGCGGGCGGCCGACGTCCTGTGTAAGCGACCTCTTGTTAGAGTGTCTTCGTTTCTGTTGTTTTTCACCTGTCCCTCCTTGTCACTTCGTCTATTTGAGATGCTAACGCTGCTTCCTTCGAGCCAGCTTCAGCGGGCTAGACATCTGAGGCTTTCCCGCCCCTTGTGGGTGATGAATAATTGAGACCTTCCACCTCTATGGTGATGTTCATCTTGACTTTCGGTGCGAGATAGCTAAACAGCTGAAGCGCTAGTAAACATTTGGCCACTAAACTAACTAACTAACTAGCTCTAGCCAATAGCCACGCGAGCGGCGAGACAACAAACTAAACAGCTTTAAGATAAATCGCGCACGATTAAGTACATATGACAATGTGGAGAATTATTCCTAAAAAAATAACCTTGTATGTTGACCTATAACTACTTCATAAAAAGATCTTCAATTGCAGTTTTTACAGAATCAACGTCGAGTCCATATATACTGTAACACCCAAGTTAACGTATTCGTAAATCGTAATGGGCGCCGAAAGAGGTTATAAATATATTTAGTTTTTTTTTCATGAATAGCCCTAATGACACATTTGGACATTAATACTAGCCCCAATAAATTGAAATTCACCAGAAAAGATTTAGTAAAGTATTGTTCTACGTCCCCAGACAACCCAGCGCAAGCGGCAAACCCAGACAACCACTTGCCGCTCGTCTGTCCGTGCTAAGCTAGCACAAATTAAACTATTGGATTGAACGGGATTGGAAAAACAAAGATAGGAAGATTTTCTTTTGAAAGGAGTTGACTATGACGTCGAACTTTATGTACCAATCATGTAATATCATAATAATACGAAGTTTGAAGTTTGCCAAAGAACGCGGCAAAAGTAACATAGACTGAGATTGGACTTCTTCTCCAGGAGTGTCGTTTCTGCATGGAATAGTTTTCCACACAGCGTGAACTGGGGGAAGCGTAAATGCCATCTTCGCGAACGCAGTAAAAAAACAGGCTTTGCAAAGTCTAGTTCGCTCGACCGTGGCCCATGGGGCCGTACTTTCATAACTCGCTCAAGTACATGTATCGGCATAAGAAAACGTAGCGGTCGATTTCACGTCTGTGACTGGTGGGTTTAGCTAGAAAAGCCGTCAGTTATTGGCTGACGAAGTTACATAACTTTTTTGGATACTCTGTACCTACCATTTCGAGGCTGCTGCACCTACCATTCATGTGACCCAGTGAATTCACAAACAACCTGAAAGCTCCCAAGGCGGGTGAACAGGCCTGAGTGCCTACTAATGCTAAATTATCAAGTATCAGGAGTGTTCTGGCAACTTTACACTATGAGCATTTCACTAGGAATGCTAATTGGGTGCTCTGTAGGATACGTGTTAATCATTCTTTTCAGTGCAAGCGGCAATGAAATTCCAATGCTTAACTTAGCTAATTGCTTCCCCCATTTTAAAGTTTTATTCCCCTCATCTTGAAATGATTCTATTTGTGCATTGTAAAATTCTCGCAACTTTGTGCAGACTAATAGAAATTTAAAACTTTGTACAGAATATTTCGAAATCTAAATTTGAGTTACTGAAGAAAATATTTGCGAAAGAACAACGAACAAAATAATATAATTGCGTTCATCAGTTAATTCTTGTGGGACCCACAATACAGATGAGGAGTTCCGGAAGCGATCAGCAAGCATAGTCGGGAATGATTGTTTGATGAGGAAAGGAAAAGAGAATGAATTTGCTATGGAATTCTCGAAGCACGTTCGAGGATTTGCAACCTTTAAAGTGCTTGAATATTTGCAAGCTGATGCATGGATCAGGAAACCAAACAAATCAATAAATTCCATTCAGGCGGATCCGAATCGAAAATTGATAAATGGACTTCAGAAATTCAAATTGATTAGTAATATTTAAAGTTCACTCTTTTATTAGCTTTTTGGACGCAAGTTCTCGTACCTGCAGAATAGTAGCTACGATAGTTCATTTGTGAAAAATATCACCGAAACACGCCGTATACTCAGAAATTATTTGATTAGTTGGTACCATTGCTTTGTGCCGATGTAGTAAAAATTTTAATTACATATCATTGCCCGGCTAAGGAAGCTTAATCTGACTCTTCTATTTATGTTATCTCGACAAGTCAAAAATTGAGAGCAAACAGTCCAAAGAAAAAGCACAAAAATCTAATGGCATGAGCTAATTATATAATTAAGGATGGGTAATCAGCAAATAAAGACTATGGGAATTATTGAGCAGCCTCAATGCACAGCGAATATTGTCATGCCATGCAGTGCTGCAATTGTTCAATGCTCGTGCCCAGTGCCTCACGTGCAATGCACATCTGTTGTCTTACCTTATTTTTATTAGCTAATTAACCTCTAATTGTTTACCGTCGTCACTTGAAATAGTTGCGGAACCAATTTCTGTAGCTTCATGTCTAGCGTTGATTTCAACTTCCTCGATTAACAAATCTGAAATCTCAAACTATTATTTTCCATCATTTGGTCCAAAGCAGTGGATCCCCGCTTGCGGTATACGAGAGTTACGCTGGGCACTCACAGGTACGAGGTCATGAACGATTTTTTAGTTATTTATTCGTTCAGAAAATCTTAAGTTTCTCTTAAATAAGATGCTTGTACCACGATTTTCAACTCACCGTTAAATTTAACATGGTACATTAATGCTATCAAAAATTAAATTGAACAATGTAAATAATGCCCCAAAGTTTATGATGTGTCTAATGTCTAGATCTACAAATTACGTTGACTTCATTATGCTGAAGTGTCGCTTTCATCCCTAATAAAAAATTCAACATGCTGAATGATTTTCAAGTTAAACCAGAATTAGATTTTAGGACCGAGAATTACCAAAGCAATCTCTGAGAACACCAAGTAAACACGCCAGCAATTCCGGGACTAATTAAGTTAATCAGGGCGGGAGGTGCGCATGTCGGGGAGGTTGTCAACAGCCATTACCCGGCGGCTAACAGATGCTCTCCTCATGCTGCTGCCACCTGGAGCATCGGTACAGACGCGACGTGAACTAAAGTTTGTATCATTTGTTCCGACTGATTTTGATCTTTTTGCTTCTTTGATTGTGGAAAATAATGAGAACTGCCAACTCTTTTAGCCTAGCAGAGATGGGGCAAATAGAACAGAAAAAAATAATAGTACCTGTGTCTCATTGCGTTTGACGTAAGATTGTCAAGAAAATATCATGGTTCCGCAGCAAAGAATTAATACTGAATGCAGACGTTTGCTTTACTTACAACTTTTTGGTGATTGACATCTGAAAGCATTATTCTTCAATTAACGTATAAACCCTGGCCAATTTTTCTTTTGCGTGTTTTTATAGAGTGGAGACAAATTTTATTTCAAAAAGTCTTTTAGAAATGACAGAGATCCACCAGTTTCAATGATCAACAAATAATCAAATGACGAAAAGGTTATGTTCCTTTTAACGTATTAACGCTGTACGATATTTTAAAAAAGTGCGTTACCAAAGAAATAGCATTTTAGTCAATTTTTGCCTAAACAAAGAATTTATCTTATCTACTACAATATAATGGAAATTCAATTGGACATCACAGGACAATTAAATCACATGAAGATCAATCGTATATAACTGAATGGCCAGGTTTATCTGACGTGCTCGCCGCGCAATAATGAACTTACCTTGGCCTGCTGCAGGAGGGACACTCGCACCTGCAGCTCTCCTGAGCCCCTGCACTCCTCAGGCACCTGCAACAAAAGTAATGAATTCTTCTTGCGGGCATTATTGATGCTGCTATTTGTCTAAAGCATCATTAATGTTATTGTGTTCCTGCATTAAACAATACGATTCAGGACCAAGAGGCTTAAGTTTGCTCTATGTATCGAAAACTATTCGGAAATAATCGCTAATATTTATTCACATGTGGACACGCAAATTCGGTGAACGACCATCAGGTCGACCATTGTGGTCACTAGAACAACGACTATCAGGACGACCATTGTGGTCACTTGATCACCGCTCATCAAGTCGACCATTATTGGCACTTGATCAACGACCATCAGGTCGACCATAAATTATGGTCCTCTGATCAACGACCGTCAGGTTTACCATTATGGGCCTCTTATCAACAACCAGCAGGACGACCATATGATGACATTAGGACTTCAGTGAACGATCACGCTGATGCGCCGCCTTCGTCGTCCTCACTCTCCAAGTCGTCGATAAGCAGGTCGCCCCGTCCTCGGCTCCTAGATGTAACGTTGGACGTGTTTTGTCTATCTGCAATCCTTTAGGCCAGCTTATGGAAGATGCTGTTGCTTGTCTATGTCCCTTGCTGAGGGTAGTTTCTATAACTGGACGATTTGGGATCTTTTTAAGAAACTTGTCCAGTCGCGACTTGACTGTCGCAAGGGTGAACTCTCCTCCTCTCAGCACCTTTGGGAAGGCATTAAGCAATCTCGGTCTTGCTATGAACAGTGATCCCTCACGACCAGTCTGTACTCTGGCCGCGGATCGGTTATTAAATGGGGGAATCCTGCACCTGCACTGTCTCCCCTTCCTGTCGTTATAACATGTCACCATTTTGGAGGTCTCACTTACGAAGTTGGGAGCCAGTCCGGTTATCATCTTCCAAGTGTACAATATGGTATCTTTTTCTCTTCTCCTCTCCATTGAGTGCAGTACCAAGTGGATCGCTTCGACGACCCATCGGCTCGTCAGCTGAACGACCTACTGGCCACCATTGGCATGGTTTGTTACGTGACCTTGCTGACGCACGACATGGGCAGACTGCTGGACGTTGTCATCACGCGTGCTGACTTTCAAAGTCTGTCAGTCGACATCATCAAGATCGCAATATCCGACCGTCGACTACTTCAGTGTATGGTGCCTTGTGTGGGCCTGGTGCCAGCGTAATAACCGTAGCCTGGCGTGAGTGAGGAGGAATTTCATGCGGTTTTTTAAAATAAAATTTCTGCTGAGCGGGCGTCGTCAGCCGATGCTCCACCGGCAACATGCGTGCCGTGCCCTTTCGACTGCGGGTTCCAAGAATTTAATTGCTTCAAAGCTAAAGATGTCATCGCTGCAGTGCACGCGCTGCCTAACATGCAGAGTACAGGGGTTCCGCTTCCGACGTCGTTACGTAGTTTTTGTGTCGCTGGTATTATAGGTTCGTTTCTGGTATTTTTATAAAGGGAAAAATGGTATAATAAACCAAAGCTGTAGGGTCGACCGGTTGCAACCAGAAATCTGACAGGTGGCTATAACTTCTAAGATAATGATTATCTTAAAAAACGGTAAAACACGTCTAAGATAATTTTCGATTATCTTTAATTGGTGAGAGTCCTCAAGGTTAGGTCCAGTCAGGTAAAGTTTTTTTTATCTTTTTTAAAGATAATGGAACCAGACCTAACCTAACCTAACCTTGAGGTCACTGTAAGATTATCTTTAAAATTCTAGGTTTCTATCTTTAAAATTGTGGATTATCTTAAAATAGGGTCGTTTTTCTTCCGGGGAAAAGATACCAAATAGGTTCGTTTTTAGGTTCGTTTTCTAGGGACCTGTCGGGTTCTTAGGGTCGAAAGCTGTCAAACCTGTCAGATTTTAGGTTCGAAAAGTTAGTTTCCGGGGAAAAAAAAACACTATAGGGTCGAAAGCTGTCGAAAGCTGTCAGAAAGCTGTCAGGGTCGCGTTCTCGGGAAAATATACCAGAACAGTACATAAGGGGAATGTCGTAACCTTAGCACCTTCTTTGGTCGAACTTTTCAAACGCTGCTTCATTGACGGTGTTGTTCCGATGAACTTCAAATCAGCTTGCATAAGCAGCTATTGAATATACCAGACCTTGACGCCAGACTCGGAGATGGGTCGATATGATCCCAAATCATATCGACCCATCTCCGGCCTATCGATTTTATCGAAACTCCTGGAACGCGTTGTGGCCCGACAGATGAACAAGCATCTTCAGCAGTCCAGTCTCAACACTCGCCTCCAGTCTGCATACCGTCATCTCCACTCGACGGAAACCGCTGGGCTGAAGGTGCTTTCAGATTTTCTGCGAGCAGTAGACCGCGGCGACACTGCTATGGCATTACTATTACTATGGTAAGGCCACGCACTACCATTACTATGGTGGTGCCACACTCTATGGACTTCCGACCATGGCACTTAATAAACTGCAATCCCTAATGAACGCTGTTGCGCGACTCGTGTGCATTAAGTGAAAATTCGGCAACGTGACTTTGATATCGCGCCATCTCCATTGTCTGCGCTTGCTGCAGCACGCTGTTCAAGGTCGCTGTTGTGACGTTCCGATGCATTCACGGTCTGGCGCCTCCTTATCTCACGAAATGTCTGCATCGTGTTTCGGATCGGCTTTCTAGTAGAAGATGATTACGTTCGTCATCAACAGCGGATCTCGTCGTTCCACCTACACGTCTATCTATCATCGGCTATGGGGGGACGCCTGTCGGAGACCACCACTGCCGTGCTTCGAATGGACTATCATGATTCCTTCCCTGAAGAACGTAGCCTACAACACACCTTGACTGTACCATTATCAGCCGCACGCCACCAGACAGATCACATCCATTGAATTAGATCAATCAGCCCACAGGAAAATAAGCCTGGCATCGTATGGCCCAGCGTCGTCTGCCAACGCGCGAAAAAATTTCACACCACCCGGATGGAGCGCGTCGGAGCCGTCCGTATCTGTCCCGTGTGTCGAATCAGCCCACGGTCGAACGGCCACGCGTCGTACGACGATAAATTTTGGAACAGAACTATGCTATCTGGAACCTAACCCCAGATGCAGTGAGCTAAAAGTTACGTAATTTAGCGAAGCTGAGGAAGTCACTCGCTGGCGGACGATAGAGTTTGGAACAGAACGGTGCTTTCTGAAACCTAGCCCCGGATGTTGAGCTAAAAATGACGGTCTGGTGGTGCACGGCAGGATGCATGCAGTTCCACTGGCGACCTGGGCTGGTTGGTCGCAGTCCGTTGTCCGCAAGTTACAGTTCGAGCTAAAATCGGGGTATGAAGTGATGATTCGATGCAACGTTCAGTGGTGCATAACCATTACTCTCTTGGCTATTCGCTTCAGAATGTGGTGGCGTAAAGCTCCTAATATTTAAAGCAAGATGATGTCACGGGCTGGTTACCGGCGGATGGCTTAATCCGCGGCTGATTGGTGGTCATCCGGAAATATGCTAGGCGTTCCTTTCAAGGCTGATTGGTGCACAAATTTTGTGGTGCACGGCTGCGTACCCATCGGCGGGACGCCTGTCGGAGACCACCACTGATCGGCGACAGAGCGTTCCCGGTCGTCATCGCCAAAAGCCAAAACCTGGAACACTCTGCCGGCTTCCGTAACATCGGCTCCTTCGTTGCAGGTGTTTCGTCGCCGCCTAAAGACGGTACTATTTCGTGGAGCCCATGAATCAAGTGCTTAGTCATTTTTATCCGTTCTCATCCTCTCTCGTGTCTATATATTTTTCGCTTGCGTTATTAACTTATGTGAAACTTGCTCTCGTAATTCGTTTGAACCACACTCCACAATAACTGCTTCGTAGAATAATAACATATAAAAAACGTTTGATTCACGTGCGTAACTGGCGCCGACACGTGACTTTTACTGAACGAGGTCGATCATCATCGTGCCAAGTGCGAATAACAAATAATTAAAACAAGGCCGTGATTTACCGAATACTTTACAGCATTTTTTCTCTGGTGCACCACTTGGAAATCCTGGCTTTGTTCCAATTGGAAGCCTGATAGGCACACCAGCACGGAGCAAAACCAATTACATGCAACGCCTGCTAATTTTCTGCTCTCTGGACCTTCATTAAGAGTCGCGACGAACGCTAATTCGTTGCTGAAAAGAAGAACGGAACTGATGTGCACACAAAATTTTGAGTCAACTATTTAATTACAATGGAAAAAAGGGCCTAAAACCAATGGATCGAAGATATATAAATAAGCGCCATAAAAGTATTCTACGTATACACGATTTTATTCTCCGAGATTTGAGAATATTGAAAAAAGTGACAGAGAGAAAAATTTATATCACTTGAGATTTTTGTGTCGTGATATCCCCTTACATCAAAAAAGCTTCCATAAATGGGAGCACAACTTTACGCCTCATGAGGGACCTGGAGAGAAGATATGCCTCTCGTAATATCTACTTGGTGAGATGTGATAAGAACAATTCCCACGGGAAGCATAAGTGCAGGGTAAGGCTCAGTTCACACCGTACTGCCGGACACGGGCCAGGCATATGCTAGTCACGCTACGTACCCGGCAAGGTGCCTTAATATGTGCAGTTCAGTCACGAGTCGTCCTCACTTCAGTTCCTTTCGTATCACGTGTCATGCCAGTCACGCAGCGTTGCAAACTGGCAAATTTCCATACCAGATTTTACAAATCTGGTGTGTTGAGAAGGTATCTGGTATGGATGATTTTGATCCAGTATATATGTTAAAATCTTATGTGTTGGGCTGGCAATTTGAAATATCCGGGAAAAAAATTGTTTGCAACGCTGCTGTCGCGTCCCGGTCAAAATATCTTTTGCATTGAACATGGCGGGACATTATCTGGCATGGCAGGTGCCTTGCACGTCTGGTGTGAACGTTTCTATAGAAATGCATTAAAGAATATTGCACTGGACCGATACTGGCACTTGCCCGGCATTATGGTGTGAAGCAAGCCTTCGTGGCACGATAGAATAAAAGAAGTGCGTCAGGAGGAACAAACCTTAACGCCTTTGGACGCGCCCAGTATGACGGTGAGCCTCTCCAAGTTGTCGTTATAGCAGAGCGTGACCTCGAGCTGGCCGAGCTCCCTGGGGCTGCCGATGGTCTCGCGTGTGAGGTCCTTGTAGAACACCTCACGTCCGTCCAGCGGTGAACTCTCCGCCCCCCGGTCCTAGAGTGCAGAGGCTGTACTTCTAGAACTCGCTGTACTTCTAGAAGTTACATGCTGCGGTCTAAGTACACGCGGTGGAAAAGTAATCGTGGCGGCTAAAGAACACGAAGCGGCCCAAGTACTCGTAGCGGCCTAAATACACGTAGTGGCCTACTGTATTTGCATTGAGTACGCGCAGCGGCCTGACCACATGTAGCGGGCGATTTCTCGTCTCTCGTTGGGTTCTTTACTTTGATATCAAAATTAAAGCCAAACTGAATTTATCAGAAGTTATTCGATGCGGCTCACAAATAATAAGACTTCTCGAGCGCATATCACTCTCAATTAATGATAAAATATTCCTCATGTCTGTAGTGCAGCTCAAATGAATTAATTTAATAGTTTAATTGTGCAAGAGACGAATCATTTTGACAAATCATGCTTGTCTGAACTATCAACAAGAACACTGCTGAAACAAAGTAATCATTTAATGGGCAACCTTTCTCTCCGGCTCACTAAATCGCACTGGTTATTCCCCTCATTCAGGTTAAAAACAAGAATAAAATACTGCAAACGAAATCTGGTTGAAAATTTCCGCATCAAAGAATTTATCCAATGTAGCAATTGTAAATATCAATGGACATCACAAAGCGACGGAGAGAAAAGATGCAAATTTTGATTTGAATTTCTACTTCAGAAAATAGATCGAAGGTCGTGGCAATCTCTAACGAAGTGAACATGACGGTTAGGAACATCTCTTGAATTTGATAATCTCAGCCAATACGATTGCACAGACAGCAACAGCGAGTCTTGTTCACGAATATACTCAAATTAAATATAATTTATCTCTTGGAAATACATTTGAATAATGAAGTTATTTATTCCTTTCATTAATGCCACCATTAAATAGTATAGGTGGATAGAGGTCTCAATAAATGAAAAGATAATTTGTTTCGGCTCAGCAAGGTGGCCGATTTCGGTGTGGGGAGGCCAAAGACGGAACTCGTAGGATAGAAAAATTTATGGAGGTAGGAATTTAATGAGCCGATTAACGAAAATAACGAGGGTATAAGACATTTTTCATCAGCGAAGGTTCATTTCATCTCTCAACGCATGTGTTTAAAAATTCTATTGCATAGAAACTTGTTTTTCAAGGAAACGAGACCCCAGGCGTAAGGTAGAAATTTTTCAGATGCTGCAATTAGGTCGCAGTACAATGGATGGTCTTTAATTTAATTAATATTGCTTAACGTGTGGCAAAAATATCTGAGTGATCTATTCACAATTAATTAGATGAAGGTGAGTGCAAAAAAAAATAAAAAAAACTGTTAAGCAAGGCGGCTAGTTTGTGATAATCTTTTTCAATTTTTTCAACTTCAAACTGTACATAAAATTTTGATGCATATATTTAGAAATTTTGATTATGCTCCCAACCATTGCATAATGTAGATACCATTAAAGAAACAAATGATTCGCATATTTTCGCCCGCGATTATTGCGAACGGGGCAAGTTCCAAAATTTTAATCTAGAAACGCCAAAACTAGAATCATGATATGCAGTGAATTAGAAATGATGTAGTTTTTTGTTATCACGCCACAGTATTGATATATTAGAACATTGTGGCAGCTGGATTTAATGATGTGGATAAATTTCAAATATACTTGAAAATAACCTGGTGCGTCAATGCAATACCCAATATTACTCGTATCCTAGTCACTATTCATAATGGAAAGGATTCTGTATAAGGATCATTTGGAAGTGAACTAAATAATTCAGGAGGTCTGGCGATTAACCAAGCATTAAATTCGTGCGAATTTCCCACCGATGAATAGTATTGATTCCTAAGCTCTTACTTTCGGTAAATGATCAATGTAAAATATGGTCATTTTCTTCAGTAATGCCATATAATATCTCGTGGCCAGGCCGCCATTGCCTCAATTGATCAATAATGAGGCAACGTATCAATGACTGGAGAACAAAGAAATATGGAGGGAAAGCTTCTTCTATAGCGAATAATTATCCATGAATATTGAATTTTGCTGATATTTTTGCTTATAAATATTTCTGGTAATTCGAACAAATAAAACATGAATTGAGAAGCATTAACGAGATGCCCTTGTTTCGGGTTAATTGAATCTTGTCAGAGAAAGGCGTCATGAAGTGTTCAGTATTGGCACATCCACAAGTGCCCTCGATGCTGCGTTGTAACGATACCCTGTCTCGGTTCAAATCGGTGACTGTTGATCGCAATTAAAATGGCTCATCCAACGTCAATTATTCAATTGGTTGTTTTAAAGGCAACTATAAATAAGACAGCAAGTAAAGTGAGTTTAAATGCCTTAAAAAATGTAAGACGGGCAGGAGGTTCGCTCCTGCCTGTAGGTGTGTTGTAAATGTGCTTTTCAGCACATATAGAGTAAGTATTTACTAACACATAAATCAGATCATTAAATTTCAGCAACTGGCCTACAATTTCAGTTCATCTAGCAATTTTTAAGATTGGTCCAAGTTTTGCTTCAGAAATCAGAAAATAAGAAACAGCATTTATTGAAATTTGGTGTAATTACTTGCTTCCGTTCTGCCAATCATCTCAATCAGTCCACTCAGCGCGAGCTCTGGCGCTGCAGCCTTTGTTGTTTGGTGCAAACATTATGCAATATATTTGATGAAAGTCATTGGTTTTCGGACTAATAAAATATATAGGATTTTCTGCTTGTTGCAAAATATGACAGCCATAAAGTTACTCCAGAAAAACTCTAAAATTTATTGCCAGCTTAATTCAAGTTTGACACAAGTTGGTACTTACACGTGCGTCTATACGTGATTTACTAGCAACCTCGAGGAGTATATTGAGATTCATCAGTTTCAACCTTCACTACAAATTCATAAATTGCCCATTTAAATGCATTTGCTCTTGTTCAGCACAAGTTGTTTGCACCGACAGAAGCAAATACGAGCACGCCCTCGGATTCAATTTATCTCAAATTCCGGGGATTGGCTTTTTTCGCGCATTTTGCTGTTTCTTTCCCCAAACCTGAGCTTCTGGAGCCAAACGGGCCTATCTTGAAAACTTCAGACTGAAGAAGGTGGAAATAAACCTGCTATATGGCCATGAATAATTAAAAATCAAAGAAGGGAAAGCTGAAAAACCACCAAGAAGTCAGATGTTGCTAGCTGACCTTAAAGAGATGAATGGCGTGGCCGATGATGTTGTGCTTGCGGTCGCGGTCAACATCGTAGACGGTGAGCTTGAGGGCGCGTTCCGTCAACTCCTTCGCCCCCACCTGCGGCAGAACGGGTCTTCATTAGGTGCGGCAGAACGGCTCTTCATTAGGTGCGGTAGTACGGCTCTTTATTAGTATCGGTAGTACGGCTCGTCATTAGGTGCGGTAGTACGGCTCTTCATTAGGTGTTTTACGCGGCTCGGAGGGTTGGAAAATTTAGAGAGGAAGGTCAATGTGGCGGTGTCTAATGAAATTGGTTTGCCCGCTGGGACTAAATAGGGCAATTACAGGGAAGGTTCAAAATTTAGAAATTTGGTCAGTTTGTCTTTAAAACGCGTGAAAGGCACATGCAAACAGGCGGTAAAATTTTTATTTTAACGGCTAGATTGAAGAAGAAAATGATGGCAGAGAGTAACCATGATAAGGAAATATATATACTCTATACAATAGAGACATTGCCTTTTATAGTGAAAGTAGAGTTAAATGAAATGCATGAATTGAGCCGATGGAATTATATAATTCAAGGGTTAAAATTTTCAAATACATATATGAAAAGACACAATTTTGTACCTCAGAGTTTTGAGGGGACACAAATTTTAGATATCAAGATTAACGACTGACAGTCTGAGAAAATAGTTCAAAGCTCAAGCGAGGGGACTCTAGAGGGTGCGTGACATTGCACTGCCCAAACACGGGCGGTATTTGTTGCTTGTCCGTGTTTACTAAACGCACACTTACCTTGCGTTGGATTTCAATTGGACAAACACATAAATTAAGTTGGCAACTATTCAAGGATAATTAATTAAGTGGGCAACTATTGAAGGATAATTAATTACGTGAGCAACTATTCAAGAATGTTTAATCAAGTGGGTAACTACTCTAATTAATTAATTAAGTGCATGGTCAACTATTTAAAAATAATTAATTAAGTAAGCAACTATAATATTCAGGGATAATTAATTAAGTGGGCAACTAATCAAAGATTCCAGGAATAAGTCTAGCAACAGTTGTGTGGATATGACAAATTTACCTATAGATTATACATGCAAACAGGGCAACAGAAACACTGACAATCACACTCAATAGTTTTATAACGGTTTGTGGAATTGGGTTCTACGACAAGGCCGGCGTGAACTATCACTACGTAGATTCGAAGAAAATTAATTCACTAACAGCAATTCCAATGTTACGTCGAAAATTGGCACCAACTTCATTAAAGACAAATCATTAATTTTCAGTGCATAGTTGCATTAATGCACTATAAAAGAACCAATAATTACTTGTATAAAAATTATTGTGAGCAAATCAAATAAAACAAAATTCCGTTGCATAGCTGTAACGTACTATTAAACAAAGACCGGCAAAGCTGGAAGCGCTGATTCCCCCAACATGCAAATCGAGTCATCGGTTACAGGAACTTAACAAGAAAGAATTATTGATGGCAAGTTTAGAGCCGATATCTTAGAGGAAGCTTTAATGAAGTTGGTTCTCAGCCCGGCCTTGCAATTCAGTCCAGTTCATGAGCGTTAATTACGTTCAAGTTGCGAGTAGAAATTTATTCTTACTTAGTGAAGATGCGGCTAATATGTGAGTCTCCGGTAAATTAGAAATCATGACATTATTTTCAAACATATTTTTGTATATTGTTTTATATTTTAAAAAACATATATCATATTTATATTTCATAAATTGAATATCCGTGCTTGTCGTCCAGTAGATATTAGATATGATATTGGTAGAACTGTACAACAGAACTGACAGCTCTACCGTACAGTTGGAACAGCAGTCGTGAAGCTGCAGGACGATATCCAATTAATCAAATCCAGTGTCCAAGAATCGCTAGGGCAACGATTTAGCTTAGCTTTCTTGTGCGGTACAACCTGACAAATAAGATAACCACCTGAATTTTCGCGTCGCGCTTAAGAGAGATTGTCTTTGCAGTAATTTTTGAATATAATGAACAATGTAAGAAGAGTTAATGAAAAAATACTCTAAAGATTAATTTGGAATTTAAAAGTCAACTAAGGAGCCTTATTTTAAATATATATAGATAGCCTTCAGAAATTTACAAGAAAAAATGCTGAACGTGATCGTACGCATGAAACTAAAGTACATTCAATGTGTATTGATAATAAAAGGAAAAAAGTAAAGAAGATAGTTAAGTATTAGAAATTCAAACCAAAATTGCAAACTTGCATAGAGATTCTCGTCGAATGCAGAACTGTCAAATGGACTCCTTTGACAAATCAATGCAAAATTTGCATTTGAAGCAGGGAGCTCGAATACCATTACGTACCTTCCTCTTGCTTCTAAAATAAAGTCCTATAAAATGCAGGAGTTCATGAATTAGACAAAATTTATATAAAAGTTTAGAAATAGATTTTTGCCGTTGGTATTCAAAGCAATTTCAATCTCAATTATTTGTCTTCTCTTTTACAAAAATAATAATATAAAATTACGAGAATCTAAATTGAATGATTTATACTTGTCATGGACGACTGCCGGCATAACATTTAAATTGTTGCCCGGTATGATTCCAATGTGAGTCTGAAGTTTGAATTCAATTTACAGCTCCGCTAAAGAATATCGCACCATCAGCAAACACCCACGCGGGTTTTCTAGTCTTTGAACAGAATTTGTTTAAACGGCTTGTTTCAATAGCGAAATTTCACAGAATTTCAATTATGACTTAGAGTCAAAAACATATCAACAACATGGAGAACGTTTTTTTCGCGAATGGAAGGCCATTTAATAAGCAGTGAGTGGTTCGCTCATTTGAATATCTGAGAGCTAAGCAATTTTTGAGCAGCCTTCATTGGGAGTTTGTTAACACCTCAACAATGAGCTTCTCAAGCAGAAATGAAATTTCAGCTAAATTTCACAGGATGTTGCAGGAGTAAACACAGCAGCAGCTGAAAAGTGACCCGTGGGAGTGAAAATGAATTCTCATAAAATTCGAACTTATATTTTGATGAACTTGCATTCTCTTGCTGCATATATAAAGCAACGAATGGATTTCAATTGGACAACTTAAGTATTTTTTTTGTGAGCTTTTGCTTTCACGCGATGATTGAGGTTTCCCTCTCAAATTTTTGTGCAGAATTTGAAGCATTCGGCACACTAATTAAGCTCCCAATTGTTAATTGCTTGGATTTATTAGTGTTTAGCTTATGTACTTGTCCGCATTTCTGAAACAGATTACGAATGAGTAATTTTGTTTCGGCCAATTAAACAGCGAGCGGGAATTATTAAGCACGTTATCATCATAATAAACAAAGTTTGGCAAGCCTGGCAGCAATCTCCTGCAAAATTTGTCACTTTTATTTCCGTTCAAATTGTGCCGGGAGAGTTTAATATCAATCGTAATGTGCTGGGGGACAAGAAACTAACATTTGTTAGTTACTGCGTAATTTTTCAATTTTTTAGTAGCGTTATGGAAAAATTTTTGAATGAAAAGCCAGGTTTTGTGTTTGTAAAGCATCGACAATAAGCGCCAGTTTTATTTGTACCTGATACTGGAAAAAAATTATATCGAAAAAATTGAGTGGACGCTGTCAGTCAAGTGAAGCCCCGGACATCCTGCCATATATTCATATTTTTTAGCCGAGGAGGAGGGGAACCATATGATTTTGAAATAATCGAATTAAAAAAAATATTGGTTTCCTGGTATCCGTCATATCGGTTGGCAATTTTTGAACGTTTTCAGTTCTGGCTAAACCGGTTGCATTCGACGCCGCTTTATATATATACTTGCTTATGTCGCTTTAACATACGCGTCGGAAACTGACAACACAAACTGGCATCGCAACTACGACTGTTTGTTTGCTATCAATCATATCAAGTTATGCGTACATAAACTCTAATGTCTGAAGCAATTTATTAAAAAATGATTCGATTTGATGAAGCACTCAGAATTGAAGACTTAAGACACCAATAACGGTTTTGTGTTGTATTTAATCTTCACGCCGTGAGCCTATTATTATGGCTAACACTTCGTACGGTATGGCCGCGAAATACCCACCATGAAGGCGAATGTGTGGTCGTATCTCGGGTTGCATGTGTTTTGTTTCCGCCGCGTCTGCAGGCATCGCCGCTCGTCGGGCATCAGCACAAGTCTGTAAATAAACACAAATTTCATTAGTTGACTAAAAGAATCGCGAAGCTTAATTTATCTTTACGTAACTTCGCAGGCAATTCAATGTTTAGGGATATTGCCTGCAAATAATCAATCATGAACCAAGGTTGCGCTCATTGTAACTGGGTACAATTGTATATAATAAATGAGAATACATTGAAAATTAAATATTTGTTACCGTTTCTGAACACTGAACACACGTTCAGTGTGTTCGCGCGAGACGCGAAACGATTGCTATGTCTCACGAGACGGAGAGATTATTCGGCGAAGAAACTATTGCTGAAAAAACTTCTGTTTTATCTTCGAACCCAGCAAACACGTACGAAATCTAGATATTAAATTTATATACGTGAATTAAAATAAGAAGTTTTCACCCATATATCTGATCCTAAATGTGTGCAAAGCCAGCTCATCTCACAGAAGTTAAATGGCTTGACTGATTTTAGCGTAAATAAATATTTCCGGCATCACTAGATTTTTTCGAAGGCCTTGCAAGCTCCAAGTATTTTATACACAGTAATTGAAGAAAGATTATTTGCCTATAATTATTCAAGTCCCTTCAAATGACTGTATTGCGACAGCAGGGGCTCACAACAACGATATTTTGCAAGAGCTCCATTTAATCCTTAAATCCTCATCTAGTATATTTAAAATATAATTATGTTATATAATTTATACTGGAAACGCTGAATATAATTTACTGGAAACGCTGAAAAAGTAGAGGACATTCGCTTAAATTTCCTCGTGTAAATCTAATTTTTACGATATACAACGTTAAATGATTTCATATCTCTGTAAGAACCTGCAAATGCTAGTAGACCCACAAACAGCGCTGAAAAGTATTATTGATGGTAGGTGGACATGAAATGTTATTTGTTGGCGATTTGATTTTGATTACCTTCGCGGTGATGACTTTAGAGTGTGGCAACAGAGAATCCATAAACGATTCGTCAATACGGCTCTGCATTGAACTTTGCGATATCAGTGACAGCATGGAGGCCGATTTGGTGGGTCTAAAGGCCCAGCTTAGAATAGTTTATAATTGATATTAAATAACTTAAATAAATTTAAATTATTGCCGTTTACTTTAACCTTTATGGAAGCTTTTCCTCCATTAAGGCTTTTTCTCCATTTTCATGTGTTGCTCGAGATTATCACAATTCACAGGAAGTGTTTTTTTCTTTCGCATAATCTTCATTCGCTTACTTTCTCTCTTTCACAGCAAAATCAACAATTTTCAGGATAAAAGTGCAGAGCTTTCAATTTCGCTGTGAGGCGTTTTAGAAGCAGAGAGACTTGTAAAGCAGAACATAACGTACACGCATGAGTTGTTTACGAGTATTAATTGTTCATATCGATCAACGTTTTTCAATAGTTTTGAGAAATGTTTTAAATCAGTTTCGTATAAATAAGGTTTATTATTCGAGTAAAGAGTCTCTAATTGAATTATGCAATGAATCAAAGAAAACCGACATGACGCAAAGAAAGGTCCTACTTATAATGAGAATTGTTTATAAATTGAAGCCCTCTTGATGGGAAATCCAGTCAGTGAAGAATGTAATGCTGAGGAGACTCTTCACCGAACATTGTTTCAGAAGCTGCAAATCATCAGACAGGAATTGATTTTGTTGCAAATGAATAAATCGATAGTGCTAACCTGAAATTTCGGTAAAATTCGGTAATAAAAGCCGGTTATATTCTGTTAATTGATGAAGATGCTTGGAACGGTCGTTGAGTGCCGCTATGGAAATAATTGATCAAAATTTAAGAGAGTATTTGAAGGTAAACTGCAGGGAACGTTTCGAGAACATTTTTGCAGCAACTGTCTGTAGGAGCCGTCAACGACAGCAATACTTAGGAGGCAAGTCACTGGAGGCCTTTTCTTTAATTAAAGTGTCATTAATAAGAAACTGTTAAGAAACTTTAATGTGGATAATGACATCAATAAGGAACTATGTGCCTGGGGGCATGGAGGCCACACCAGAAGCGCACAGCGTGAACAACATAACCAAGTAAATCCTGCTGCTAAAAATAAATGTCATAAACCTGTTTAGTAACCGTCTATCGAGCGCCGATATATTAATTTCGGTAGTCGATCAAAGACCAATATAACGCATGATTAATTTTTGTATGTGTCATAGATGGCTCTTTATTTGTGTTATTAATTATGATATATTAAAGAACTACAGGTTTTTGCTCACCGAGAAAGAGTCGACAAACCATTAATAGAAAAATTCTGGTATGAACGTATTTTTCTCCGATAACAGTTCTACGATTCGCGTTATTAGAGAAAATGTACCCGTGTTTATAACCTAGAAAATGAGAGTTTATAAATCGAGGAATTAGTTACAAATAGTGGCAGAAAAACACCAGCTCCTTCAGATATTATTTTGCGGTTTAGGGCGCTTAGGGCGTAATTGTGTCAGGCGTTATGGGCTAAAATATTAATTAGTGTAGGATTATATAAAAAAGGACATATGGCAGCGATGTTAATGTTGGACGAGATAAAGCTATTTCTGAGGGCTGGCACATTAGTCGTTTGAGAACTTGATATGAACTGGGAGCTATTAGGGAAATGAACAGAATGATAATGAACATAAATTTGATGTTAAAAACTCAGACAATCTAGTTAGTCATGATTTAAAAGTATGTTTAATGCTTATGTATATTAATGGAAGGTCAAGGTTACTTCCCATGTAAAAGAACTAAAAGATTAGTGAAGTAAAAGTACACTTTTTTACTAAAAAATAAAATGTTCGTTGCGTCAAACATTATATATATTATATAGTCATCCCTATTGCCGGCATTGGTAGGGCTTCTGTGCAAGCATCCGGGGAGTCTAGAACGTCATTTTATTCTTTCCGGAAGATAAACTAAGTCACGAAACAACTCAAATTTCCGAATATTAGTGATCGTATTTATGGAGGTTACAGTGTTAATTAAATATGTTGGGGAATTTAATTTAATTCCAGGCTATCATCAGCTTCCCGTCTACAAAAATGGCTGCAGACGCACTGCTACCAGCACCTTTCATGACTATTAATAACTGAAAATGTTTCGGCCTTGTACTGTAGATTCCCAGAGTGCATCTTTAGATAAATGTTCGGATTTTAGGAAGTGAATGTCAGATGAGCATATTTGAAATATGCATAATTTATGACTAACGAATAAATGATAAAAATGAATGTTGCACCTATAAACTATCTTAGATTATATCGATCCAGCAATTGCATAAAATTTAATACAGATACGCCTGTTGCAACAGAAAAGCGAGTGCAGAGGATCGATTATTTATTATTCATACAAAACTTGTACGGAGAAGTAAAAGCGTCATCCCACGTTTGAACTTGAGTTGACAGCCATTAGCTCAGGCACACAAGCTTTTAGACCATTTTTATTTGCCGTTCCATTTATTTTATTCAGGGAGCAGAAACATTTTATATTTTCGTATAACGCTGCAAAGAAAACTCTTGCAAACTCTGAAAGAGCGCGTAGGAGTTGGAGTTTAAGAAGACGCAATGAAGTAGCAGACACCTTGTCAAGTATTGACAGATCTGTTGAGAAGAATTAAATGGGATAGTGTCGAATTGCTTGCCTCCGCATTTATGGGTGAACTCTTAGGTGGAAAAAGTTGGAAATTCAATGTTTGAGGAAACTCGTTTACTTGAAAGCTGTTGATGAACTTCTGTAGTTGTACCAGGTATCGCGTTGGATCTGGTAGTAATGCTTATAAATTTTATTGTTCAGAAACCAAGTTATTTGAATGCCGATAGAAAGATGAATATCAAAAAATGAATTAAGGTAATACGACAAAAAAAAGGAAATATAGTTTGAAGAAATTATATCAGTAGTCTGTTGAGTGCCAAATATAGAGGAATGTAATGTCCATCATTTGGTCAAATGGCCATCTTTATAAAAAATAACCTGGACTTTCATTGCCTAATTTTTTTTATATGCAGCGAACTCCTGGGACTCATGTGCGCCCTGTCGTTAATTTTACGAAGCATAAATTATTCATTGTACAAACTTTAAATGAAAATTCATTTAAATGAGGAGCGTTAATATTACCATTCGCTGAATAGGTAATTATTCCTTGTAACTTGGTGAAGAACTTGCATAGAAATGAGCCTCGGGAAAACATCCAATGGGGGAACTCCACTGAAAATCTTCCAACTTGAGCAATAATGTGTGCTCGAACGAGTCTCAATTTTCAAAAAAGCTTTGGTAAGCAAAGCAATGCGTACCAAAGTTGCGCAGCCTTCATGCTGCATTAACGCGCGCTGTACAGGGACCATACTTTCAAAACTCTCTAAGTGAACGTAAGTACTTACGCTCTATTTTCTTGTCTATGATTGGTGGATTTTGCTTGAAAGGCCGTCAATGATTGGCTAATGAACTTACGATCTCTTAACTTTTTTTGAAGCGGTAGCAGCCGTCTTGATCGAGGAGTGCCCGCGGTCTGCCTCAGTGTGCACGGCTGTGGCGACGTCTCTTCATTAGCCAGATAGAAAAGTCCAGCTTGGTGCAATTTTGAAAATTTATTGCCCTGGATATTAGCCATTATGTTAATGAGAGCAATGGTGAAATTAAGAATCAATTCAACACGCAAGCGTTAACTTAGATCCTGAAAATCCTGATAATGTCAGTACAATCAAACCCGAATGATTTTCATCAAACCGAGCGATTTTCATTAAACGTTTAGTGTTTGGACTGCAGATTTATGATAATTCAGCTGCTGATTTTAGAGAATGATTTTAAATGATTTAGAGAATGATATAAGGATTTAGAAAAGATTTATGAGAATGCAACAGGTGATTTACGTGGCGCCAGGGCTAATCATGAATCAAAGCGCATAATTCATCAATTGCCAGCGACGGGCAGAAGCCTGCTGGAGAGGTTTGCACTTTGAACCTCAATCGCAAATATTTGCTCCATTTTTTTCACGAAGCCTACAATTAAAATTTATTAAAAAATGCAAATATCCTGAAATGAATATATGAATGACTTCACCGACCATCGATTGGTTTGTAAAACAGAACCAGTTGCTGAATAATGGGCTACACGTTGTAATACATCTTATGAAGAGTAAGAGTGTATAGTAAGATAAGCTACGTTCGAATTGTATATGATGTAAAAATGCCACATCACAAGAAATCATGCAAAAAAATAAAAATATCCAGACAATGGATAACAACACACTTGAAAAACCATATGCTGAAAATAAAATTACGAATTTTTTAATGATTTCAATTTCCTGGCAGAAAACGTATTGAACAATCATTTTGGAACAAAGAGATTGGGAAAAATGAGACATTCAAATGGAGGGTATATATTTTAAACATTTAGTGAAAATTAAGAACGAAGGTCTCGTACAGAGAATGTCACATTATTGTCACATGAAAACATTAAGTTCGATAAGTCGCATGTATCAAATTAATAACATTCGCGCCTTACGAATTATCGAGAAGCACATAACAAATTTATTTAATTGTAACAGAAGAAAGCAGGAGAATATCAACAAATAGACCCATGAATTTGATGAATTTTAAAAAAGTTTACCAAACACAACATGACACAAATTGTTAATAAAATATGGTAATATTTCGTGGTTGTTAGTTACAAATTTTATCCAACGTTAAGTTCATACTCTCCATAAACTTCCAAGATTGAACTATTTCCACAATTAACTATTTTTATAGACTGAACATAGGCTTGGAATCAAGAGACTAATAGAGCCGCTCGAGAACATCATTAAACGATGCCTGTTGAAGTGTTTATATGTCCTAACAATAATTTATTTCATAGAATATATAGTGTTCCTTCAACAATGACAATCTATGAGCTGTGGATGCATGTGTGTCATCACAAGTCACTTCGCACAGAACATCATTTACCTTTATTCATCTATCAAAAGGGATTTACGCGGGTCTGCCGTGTGAGCGAATTATATGAATAATAATTGAATGAATAATAACGATAGAAATTATTCAGTTGTCGGTTCTTCCGGACGCGCGCTTGCTTAGAAACCAAGCTTCATCAAGTGTCTGGTGGCAGCAACGCTTCCTGAATTCCGGCAGGAAGACAGGGGACGGCAAACAGCGCTAGCGTACGATGCTCTGCGGGGCAAATGAAGTTTAGCAATGCATGAGAGCAATTCTCCTATTTACATTTAGAAAGTTAACGCCGGCCGCTGCCATACGCAGGCTCGCCTGACTCAGAATGTGATGGTCTCTTGGTCAGATAATATGAATAGAGCAATAAATGTTCTGAGCAACAACGCCAAGAAACCGTCAACAGACGAAAGAAGCTTAATTAAGGAATCACAAGCTGTAAAACTCATGCACTTTAAATCACAGAAAGAGGCGTAAAGATTGTCTTGTCGATTAAACAACCGAAAAGAAAAATCCGTTCAAAAATATCATATTTGCGTCGCTTACTCGCTCATCGTTACAGAAATGGCCGTCATCTTTCCATATATTCTTAGTTTCAAAGAAGCTATCATTGCCATGACTTGCCGCAGCTTATTGGCATGCCAGTCACGTCGTCATGGCGCAAAGTATGTAAGGAATACTTCTCGTTGCGGAACACAAACAACATGCAAACCTGATGACTTACAAAATTGCATCTATTCGTGAATTTCCTACTTATTGCTCACCTTGCACGGTAACGTCGTCGGTTTCACCAGGAATTTTACTTATCCCTTTACCACGTTCTAACTACACATCCTTAACGTTCATCTATTCCTCATGCGATGTTAAAGTTTTGAATGAAGACGCCGACCAAAGAAAGATTATTTTTACCTTGACCACTTTATGGTATATCTAAAGTTTAATCTCATTGCCACCGATATAAAAATCGCACAATGCGTCAATTCAAATTCAGGACTAAATGATATCTTGATGCAATTAAATCGCTGTTTGAACCGAACAACTTGGCCAAATATTATTTAAATTCAGTATATTTTTTGAGGGCATTTAATTTACATTAAGTAAAACCAAGTAGCCGTATACTATTCTTAAGGCCAATATTCAGACCATTCCTGCGAGTTTTGAATCCAGAATTGTTGAGCATTTAAAAGTATTTCCTTTGTCAAAATTATCCTCACCAACTCTCGTAAGTTGACCAAATCTCAGTTGGGCCCCTAAATATATATCAAAAAACAAAGCTTCAAAACATATAAATGAATGACGAACTCTCATAAATAAATGCTGAACCATTCTTATGAATATTTTTTTGAGATGACGAAGTAATTATGAAATTGTTTATTTTCAAACGAACTAACTTCAACTAACTAGCGATCAACCTTATAATTCAAAAATTTAAATAACTGCGTATGATCTTGATGAGTTACACTTTCATTTTGAGGTAGATTCTACGTTCCAGGAAGTTACTGTAAGTTTTCATAACAACCTCGATTATCACTAAGATCTAAATGTCGTAGGTTGGAGTAGGTTTTTTGCAAAAATATATTAGATTTTTATGGCTTTTTTTACCTGCTAAAAGGCAGCCCTATACGAGTGTCAATCCTGATACTCGGTCATTTCTGTTCACATCAATTCATTGCATTGTTATGAAGAATTTGAGTTTGCCATCATCAATACCTGGAACAATTTCCAGAGTTTAACATAAATATTGAATGAAGAAAATCTGCTCAGATGCCATGTTAGACGGAAAACAGCCAGACGGAAAACCAGTTATGAATTGCAAAGCAAATGTGAAGAGATCATCTATAGCCAGAAAAACTGTACAGGGCACAAACTATATTTTGTATTCTCCAGTTTCACTTATTTCATCTTTAGAAGTAAATACATTAATAATTATACTTGGTCTCGAAGATTTATTAAACCTGTAGAATTTACAGCAACTGTGTGGGTGGGAAAAAAAACTTTTGATAATGACTACGTAGATTAATTTTTTTTTCTAATTTCAACTCGATCCTTCGTCGTGGTGAATTAATCATGCATTTAATAAAACGTGTTTTGCATTGTTGCAGTTGAACGAAACATTGCAAAACCGACCTGCTCCTGTCATCACATACTTCAAAGTTTTTCTTCTTTAAATAAATCTTATTATTTCGGCTCAGGAAAGCTAAAGAAAGCTCCAGTAAGTCATTGGAGAAGAAAAACATTGTCATGAGCTTACTTGGAAACATAACTTGTTTTGAATCAATTACTAGCATCCATATTTAATTCTGCTGCAGACGCAACAACAATCGGTCTAATCAACCAAAAATTGATAAAACTGAGTTCCGAATTTTCACCGATCGCTGATAGAATTTCATTTTATACCGAGATCAAATTACTCAAATTATTCCAAGAAAAGAGAAATTTTTGGGCGAACATTGATGTTTAAAACGCGTCGCCTTCTGCGCAAGCTCGTTTAATATACTTTTAAATTTTATCGAATAGAAAATAGGATATGCTGTTGATGATCTATTTCAGAACATTTTTCTGTTGACCTGTACTACAATAAAACAATTGGCACCGGCTTCAAGCAGTGTCATAACTAACAGAGACATTCCCTGTCCTTAGGTAAGGGTTACGGCGGTTTCTGACTTACATACACATCTACTTTGATGATGACGAAGTGGTTACAACAGTGTCTGACATACTGATACTTACTTGCTGTAGCGGGTAGATTAGTGTATGCACAATAGACAAGCCCACTTACTTGACGTAAGAGTTACAAATGTGTCTGGATACCAGACACATCCACTTACTTGCCGTAAGGGTTCACGAGTGTTTGGAAAACGGACATGACAGTGCATTTCAGTTTAACAGACAAATACACTTACCTGACATGGAGAGTACATCAGTGTCAGGATAATAGATAACAAACATATCCACTTACTTGACGTATGGGTCACATGAGTGGTGTGAAGAGGTGTTGCGAGATGGCAGGTTGCGCACCTTCAGCAGCGTGACCAGCAGCTTCTCACAGTCGTCGCGGTACTCGAGTCTGTACCACACTCGCCCCAGATGGTCGTGAGGGTAGCACGGCAGGTCCCCTGGCAGAACGTCGCCCGCTGTCTTGTACAACTCCGGGTCAAGGGCTCCCAGGTTTGCGATGTTTGTACTCGAGTCTGAGAAGCAAGAAATAATGTAACGAGTAAGTAGTGAGCCTTTAGATACAGTTACTTCTGCATGTGGAAAACAAATCATGAGTTGATGTGTTTATGAAAATCTGCATTTGGTCTTCTAATATACGATTAAGTTAAGTGCGGCGATGGCGACAAAAAACAGCGACAACGCTTAATTAAAAGCTGTACCGAGCTTGAAATATATTGCATAAGAAAATGCTGATTTCTACAGCACACTGCTTACAGAATATTAATATCAGATTGATGTTTCGAAGAAATGACAAGCGCTTACAAATTCATGTTAAAAAGGTGACAACTTGATATACAGAGAAGCTCAAAAGACCAATAGATTTTTATATTTGCCAGGTACATGTGATTGATCTCATACCTGGCAAATCACAAAACAGTATCGGTCTTCAAGCTTTATTCAGGTAAATTCCGTAAGCAATTATCTTCCATTTTTAGAAAGCTTAGTGTCAACAAATACCTGCATAAAATTACCAAAGTAAATATTTCTTTCTTACTAGAAAATTTTAAGATATATATTTCATGACTCGATCGAACATAATTTTTTAACACTAATCTGAAGAAGTTATATGCCCGAAATACCTAGGTAATATTTGATGGAAAATACGAACTTCAAAGATAACATGAACACCACGATCAATTGCAGTCATGCATATTTTGTCAAGAACCAAATTAAAACAGGTAAAAGAACATCCCCAAGTTGTTGACACAAATTTCCTGCTTCGCAAGGTACGGCAGGGCGCGGAGACTCAACAGCCTCAGCAATTCAAGGAACTGAGCTGTGTCAGGAAGCGACTTCTGAGCGCTTCATTAGCGAGGCGGGAGTTTTATGAGCGACACAAAAGGTTCGGGCTCGAAACGAATCTATAGCTTGCCCTTCCATTGCCTCGTCCTCCTCAACTCCGTCAAATCATTTCAAAGAGAAGAAGACTTGGAAATTTTATGTGACATTGTAAGGGAAATTCCATCAAGGATGACGCTAGATGTAATATACTATTTCCAGGTAGCTGAGGCGAAACAAAGGTTTCTCAAAGGTCAATTAGGGAAGTTTGCATGTGCATCGAGAAAACGATATGGTTAGAAGATGTAGGTTGTCAAAAATTTGTGGCCAGTTTGTTTGCAGATTGAAATCAGCAATAAAGGACTCGTGTTTACAGAATGAGCAAACAAATTGGATTTGCTAAACAATAACTGGTAAGATACACCACGCGCAATACATCTTGCTCTCATTGAACAAAATTGTTCCTTGTTTATCTTTCACAGCAAAAATTTGAGCTGGAGTGAAAAAAATGAATCATTTGTGTGTTTCAATTGCTCATTCATTTGCTTTTCATCATTTTCTTTTCAGGGGAGTTATCAAAGAAACCAAATGCGAGCCATTGCGAAAGTGAATCAGCCTCACCATTAAATTATCTCTGAAGAAATTATGACATGTCTATTCGATAAAAAGCTACTTATTATGTAATAAAGGTCACATGAGCCTTCATATGTTATCAGCATTTCTTGATATTATCATTAGATCAAAATAAACTGAAGAATAACCACGAAGCTTTCTCTATTTAAAACAATTTTTTCATGGTTGCCTTACAATCAATTCTTTAATTGAATGAGCTTGGCATTTCCGTAGAGGCATTCAAATGCCTCCACGATATATATAAACTAAATAATATGATACATGATATAAACTAAAAAAGGATTGAAAGCAAATTCGAATGTGATTCCAACAAGCTTCAGTCGAAGGAATTGTCGTGTTAGAAGAATATCCTAAAAAGTAGGCAATCTAGAATGCCTACACGCTGATCTAATGTGCAGAAATTTGACAAATTTCTGTAAAACAAGGAACATATTGAAAAAAATCTAAAATCTGTCACGTTAAAGGAGTCTGTTCACGATACAAAATAAAATCTGTGTATAACTGGTTGGCAACAAAATTAAATTTGGTTCACGTAAATTTATCGAGTCTTACATAGCTTAATTCTGCAAGTCAGACTGCTAATTATAACATTTGAAGCTTTTTTCTTTTGTAGCCTACATGAAAGACGGAAATAAAAAAAACTGAATTTTGCCTCAATATACTAGTATAATAATTATTGAATTTATAACAAGCTTACGGTGCATGTACTTCAGGCTTGCAGCGAAAATTAAAGCCAGAAGTTCTAAAGTTAACGTGTCCGACTTGAAAGATCGGACGATTACAGTGGCTTTTTACTGGAAATAATTAGCCTCGGATGTTGTTCCGCTGGAAAGAATGGTTGAAAATAGTGAAATCACTGCAGTAAAATCGCTTCGTGATATAGTGAATGCATGTATTATCTCTGCATGAATCCAAAATGATAGTTCAAAGATCCAATTCATTGTCAATGAACTGATATTAAATAATATTTTTCATAGCTGATATTTTAACTACTCTTGAGAGCAACGAGACAACTTTGGGGTAAAAGCCTAGCCTCCAGACATTCATTAGATGAAATAAAACTTTGAATGTGAAGCGAGAATGCAGGCAATGCCACATGACCAGGAATCATAACAAACACTGGAATGATGAAAAAGTCACTAAATTCGAAGTTTTAGTGAATTTTTTTTATTTTATTTTATTTTTCATTGCCTCGGTTTTATTTTTCAGTGCTCAACTGTGAAATGGACTCGGTAAAGAAGTCTAATAAAATCTAAAGGATTTAAAATATTTGTCCTTATTTTTCCAATTACTTCAATTATACACACAGTGATAGCTACGTATTGCCCGAAACTATTCACTCAACATTTCCAAGAAAAACTTACCGTTGGCATTATTGTTCGGAGAGGAAAATTAAGAGGAATCTCAGCGGAACACTCATTAATAACCAAGTTTAGAACAATTTGTATGCAAGTATTGTAATAACTGCCTATGAATTGTATGAAAGTGGAATTGAGCCTGGAACGAAAGTAATTGGCCCTGAGGTAAGCTGACCGCGCAAGTGTCTCACTCGATGGGCTGACTTCACAGCAGCTCAGCCGCGCGCGAGTTGACAATAGCCAAGCACCAGCAACGCTACATTGATATTCACAATAGCAGGCAAATTGGAAACCATGGTCAGGTAATCGACTGACTGCTGTAGTTTGTCTCACGACTGCTAAACTGATGGCTAATATTTTAAACAGGGGATGAAAAGGAATACTGACCATTAGAGTTTGTATATAGCTGCAGCCACGTCTTCAATATATTAACATAGTGATCTCGGCGCTGCAGTGTAGGCCTGATGTGGCCTGTCGCCGATTCTTTTCCTTTTCGTGCCTTGTTCACAGAAGATCTAAAATCGTATCATTTGACCGGATTTTTTCATGACTGACGAAAGTTTGAAATAACGACTCGACTTCCACCGGGTTCGATATGGTGCTAGGGATTTCAAATCTGAACATATATTTTTCCATAGCTTTATCTAGTCTGTTCTTGAACGCGTTCATACTTGATAGAACAAGAATAAAACTGGGCCACGCTATTCGGTATTTTAAAGTTGAAAAAATTATTTAATGTTAATATTAATTAATATTTTATATCATGATTATTATTTTTCTTCATTAAATTAATTGGCATTAGTTATTTATATGTTCGGACCATATCGTGAGAAATAGAACTATAGTGCTTTGTTAAACATATTAATAATTATATAAGCTTGAGCTACTATCAGTGTTTATTTACATCTATAGAGAAGACAGCGAACAGAACATTATAACTTTAGTTAATTACCCAATGTGTATCTGACGTTGAAATAGCGTTGATTAAACGTTGTTTCAACGCAACCACCTCATTTCAACGAAATTTGTCTGGAAGGTGAGATTAGGAAGCCAGCTCAGCTCGAATGTATTTGTCGCCCGTAATCCTCATCTGAATCCTAAAGCCACAGGATCTAATCCCAGCAATTAATGTCCATCAGTGACTTCATCCTTCAATTGAACACGCGAGAAATAAGATCATCGCTTATCATAACGGTATTCAATGTGAATGTATATACTCTTTATTTCCCTGTAATTATTCACAGTTATTAAAGGAATTCATTCATATTGTTCTACAAACAATATGGTAGCCAGTCTCTCAGTTAAAATATAATCACCAACATCTCATCCAGCGGCAGATAATCCGTGACAATCTAACAAGCGTATATATAGAGCCAATCATCAACACTTCGCTTCTTTTTTAAGACACTTCAATAATGTGAAGATCAAAGCTAAATGTTCCACAAAGAGACCGGAATTGAGAGGCGTGTGAGAGGCTCATAATGCATGGTTCTTGGGGACATTATGAGCTGGGAAACGCGTCGAATTGAACATTTCTTCAAATGATCGCTCAGTTTAGTGAGATGATATACACTAAAATAGGAATGAAAGCAAATTCGAATGTGGTTCCAACAAGCTTCAGTCAAAGGAATTGTCGTGTTAGAAGAATATCCTAAAAAATGCAAAGCTTTAGGTATCTGGAACTGATAAAGAAATTGGAACAAAATTTTGAGCTGTGACTAGAGCTGAAAAAAGACACTATGAACTAAAGGAACCATAAGAGTTTTAATAGAGTTAAGTAGACAAACAACTCTTAAACATAAACACAGAGCTACGGACCCCAAATGCCTCGCTACATGATCCAGAAGCAGGAAGGCCAAGCAGCTCAACAGGCAGGCGATGGCTCTCAATTTGCTTCGCTTTCATCCACTTTGCCAGACCATCAAAGATGTCGCGTCAACAACACCAACATCTTCAAATTGCACAACATGTGCTCCTGAGCGCCATGAGTCTAGCTCAAAATAAGTTATATATTGTCCACTCATCAATTTAAAAGCACATTCATGTTCATTAAATAACGGGAACGAAATAAGAACAAAAAGTTACGATTTAAAAAACTGAAACTAAGTAGGCTGGCACAATACCAGCACTCCAGCAGCGTAACAAGCTTGCTCCGGCGTCTGGGCTAACAAATCAGGTAAACACGATGTAGAAGAGAGTTGAATAAAATTGATTATTGAAGAAATTTTTGAAAACAAGGTAAAATAATTTATGACATCAACCATTCTGGGTTGCAGTTTATTGAACCCATGAAGCAATCAAAACTGCAAATTATCCAATTTTAGGTACAAGTACGTACGTAGCTCGTCAGAGTATGCGTGTAAATTCAACGTTCGTTGCCTGTGTTTCTATCTTGCCTAATTAGTGATAGAT
Source organism: Hyalella azteca (assembly GCF_000764305.2). Lineage (NCBI taxonomy): Eukaryota > Metazoa > Arthropoda > Malacostraca > Amphipoda > Hyalellidae > Hyalella > Hyalella azteca. Next base: position 564,319 of record NW_025931927.1, on the reverse strand, counting down.
TTTATACGTATTTGAAACAAAAATAATATTATAAAATGAACTACATGACACCTCCTCAAAGCATAAAATGCATTAAATCTTGAACTTAATGAAATGACTTCCTTAGTAGCATTACGACTGTGATCCATTACTTCCCAATGGATCACAGCGCTCCCTCTGCCCACTCACTATACAGGTCCTCTCAACGCGCCTCAAACTGGATTGATAGAACAGCCGTACGCTTCGGATGAAATGAACGAATTTTTACGGGGCGGGAATGAAATATTTAATTATTGGCCATCAAAGACCGAATAAAAACTTCCCACTGATACGTGCCGGCATAATATTTGGAAGTTTTAAATGAAAAACAAATTCTGAAATGGCAGCTAGCGTTTGCTCTTCTGCCTGAAATAAATAATGCTCAACATCATTCCACATTTCCTTGATATATTGCAGTAAAATTTAGTTATCTTTCACAAATTTGTTTAGGCTTATGTGAGTTATATTTTTGTGAAAAATTCAAACATTGAATAAATAGGATGTATGCTTTGCATAAAATATTAAATAAAGTCATGGTATAGCAAGAGGATAATTCAAATAAAAATGTCAATGAAAAGCTGGATGCAGCAGAGGCTATTTAAGCGTAAATAGTTTAAGGAAAAAAGAAGGAGTTGGGCTGACTTTTCCTGGCGTACGATGCTCTTCACGAGCTTCAAATTCCGTTCTCGGTGAGCAAATACCGTTTCAGCGGCCCAAGTGCGTCCTTTTTATCGATTGCACGAAGTAATATCAAGAGATTAGATTTTTAAATAACGCGACCGAATTTCGGATATATCTTATCAGAGAGCTATGAAAAGTACGAAATTAGTAGATTTTTAGTTTTCACTCCAGTTAATAAATTGGATGTACGAAACTACTCCATGTTATTATAAAATGGCAACAAAAAGCGTCAAACTCAATCAAGATAATGGAGTCAAATTGATTACTGTATTGAGCTTGAATATTCGATGCTGCCTTTAATAACTAAAAATATTTTTAATTATAAAAAACATATCATATTCAATTTAAAATACATATTTGCGTACCTTTTGAAGGATCGAGTCTTGCAAAGCAATTGCCAATGTTCGCATTATGAACAAATAATAGTCAGCATGCTGGATTGAATCGTTCGTAAGTTGCTCATGCAAATTAATTTTATACAGTTGAAAATGTTCGTTGGTTGGGCGAAGAAGCGAACTGTATTCGTGCTAAGCAGTTGCGTGCAGAGCCCTCGCTAGCCTGACTGTCGTAGATAAGATGTACTTAATTGAGGCGATCAAAATTCGCTACATTGCTCTACCATGAACATTAATAAATTTCATCGCATCATTGGGTTAAGAGGGAGAGCCTGTTTTTATTGCAGCTTTCTCGCTTAGAAGCCTTAAAACTGTTGTGACAGCTTCAGAATTGGGATGAGTTATTGAAACTGAAATCTGACAAATAAGCAATCCTTCAGAAAGATCACAAGATCTGCCACAATGAAACACAAATAGATTACCTTAATTGCGTGGATTGTCAACGAAAAATCAGAAAAACAGACGAGGCAACTTAAATTGAAAATCGTTAAAAAGTAAACGACGCAGGAATGATAATATTGCTGCAGCTGATCAATCTAGTATAGTATAGTATAGTATAGTATAGTAGAGTATAGTATAGTATAGTATAGTATAGTATAGTATAGTAGAGTATAGTATAGTATAGTATAGTATAGTATAGTATAGTATAGTATCTTCGGCATTTAAAGAATAGGCCTGGATAGGCCTGTCGTCGATTCTTGTACTTTCTATCTATCAATCTATCTATTTTGTATTCTATCAATCTATCGCAGACAATTACTAAACTAGCTGCATGGAAGCAGCAATGGTCATGTTTATCATTGAAATTGACACAAAACTTGATTATTGATACTTAAGTTAAGAAAATTTAAGTTTTGAAATTTGATAACTTAATAATCAGCCGATGAAGATCTGAATTTCTTTTCAATACTTGACGCCGAATTAGGAAATAAGAACCTCAGCAGCCCTGTTGGTTTATTCCCTCATAATTGTTCATTTTTTGTTAACATATTTGTACTGCATCACAATCAATTGATGGCAAAAAAATAATAGAATAAAAAAGATAAAAAATTAGATAAAACATTGTACAGGCAGGCCATTGAGTGACAAAGAAGTTGATCTCCGTTATTTTAATATCTAAAATTATAATAAAAATAATAATCCCGAATTATATCTCAAAATATAATATTCATAACGATTGTGAGTCTCACCACCTCACAAATTATGATGACCATTCTCAGAGCCTGTTCTAGTACCTTCATCATACATGTCAGTGTCAGCTCATCATACCATGTCACTGTCAGCTCATCACGCCATGTCACTGTCAGCTCATCATACCATGTCACTGTCAGCTCATCATACCATGTCGCTGTCAGCTCATCATACCATGTCAGTGTCAGCTCATCATACCATGTCGCTGTCAGCTCATCATACCATGTCGCTGTCAGCTCATCATACCATGTCGCTGTCAGCTCATCACGCCATGTCACTGTCAGCTCATAATACCATGTCACTGTCAGCTCTTAGTTCCTTTAATTAATGAACTTCATTAGCGAATGAAGTTCATCAGGGAGACGAGTCTTTCTTTGCCACGCGACGACTCACCGACTTAAGTAATCTCACCAAGACGTTCTTCATCGCAACCTTACTAACTCGTTGATTCAACCTGAATTAATATCTTTAATAAATAATGTCTAGCATAATTGAGTATATTTCTCTGTCTGTGGTTATCAAATAACTACTATCATGTATACTAATAAATTATCTTGTTATTCTTCAGAAAAAATAACTTTGAAGTAAATATCAATCAAGACATATAAAATAACGTAACATTTTATTGAATCGAAAATTATAACCGAATTGCTATCAGAAAATCATCAGCTTTTAACTATCGCTAGAAATAAAGATGTGTTGCTAATAAAACTATTGCACCATGCAAGTGACGTCGAAACAGTGTTGATTAAAGATTTTATATCGGTAACAGTGTTAATAAGAAAAGATTTTATATCAGCCGCCACTCACGCGAGAAGCTCGAGGTCTCGACCAGGTTGGAATTTATGGCCTCGGCGGCCCCGTGAGGCGACGACTCGCCTGAGCCGCCGCCGAACCGTCGTGGGATGAGGGGGGACAGAAGGCCTCCGTCGAACGCCTTGCTCCCGTCAGGGATGGAGCGTCGGGGACAGAGAGGGGACAAGCTGTCCTGGAATGATTTGCGGGGATTGCTTGTGGGTGACGGCGGAGGGAAGGGGCGGCGCGGGCTGAGTGGAGACAGAGAAGGTGGCACCGTGAAAGCGATGTCCTTTGATCTGTAAATGAACGCAAGAAACTCATTAGAAATCTGTTCCGTTTTAACGATTTCCTGCAACTCAGTCATGAGCCTCAAAATTTGCTGGCAATTTGAGGATTTTAGCAGATTTATTATTTTAGATTTTATTTTAGTAGATTTTTAGCTTAGCGTGTTCTAAACCACCTTGATTCCTGTTACACTCCTTAAATCTAATAAATAATAAACGAATGGCAATACCAGTGGGCGGAGATGTGGAAAAGAAAGCAAACAAAGAGTCAGCGTTGAATAATAATTCCTGCTGTACAACAGATACGCGCACAAGACAAAGAATATCTGATTGGTAGATAGACCATTCTTATAAAAAGGAACGTTTCATTAATTAATTTTTTCAGGTCTTTGTAGATAAACATCGCCCTAATTTAATGTTTAACTGGCACAAGAGACGCACGACGAAAAACAGGTAGCAGTACCACATGTACAGTGGGTGCAAAAAGTATCCGACACAAAGGAAAAACTTTATTATTTTGAACCTTAACTTTTTCAGAATAGCAATTATCAAGTCAACATTTAAAGATATTATTGTTTTGATATGCTATTTGTATTTTCCACGTAAATTTACATTAGAATAGTGTTTATTTTAATTTCTGATAAGCTTTAATTAACTAAGTATTCCTTTGTGTCGGATACTTTTGGCACCCACTGTAATTACATAATTGGTTTGCTTTAACTGCAAATCAAACTTAAATTAAAATACAAGGAAAAAACCAAAGAAATTCACTATACTTTCATTGAAAACGTTTCGGAGATTCGCTCCATCATTAGTTCATAACTTCAAGGACTTTGTGATAACAGTTGAATGCTTGAAGATTTTGGAGCAGGAAATGGCTTCGCAGCACCGCTTTGAATTAAAATATGGTGAATTTTCTACGATTTCCTTCTTGCTTTAAAATTTTTACAGAAATTATTTTTCGCTCAAAAAATCCTACAACCAATGAGACGAATATTCGACAATAAGAAACTTATAAATAAATATTGTCTGCACATGTAATTTTAATTGCGTCTGTACTGCAAGAGTCTAAATTACAGTTTTGATTTTATAAAATATTGAATTGCGTTACCACGAACAGTTCATTATATTTTAGGGATTTATTATCTGGAAACACTGGTATGAAATTATTAGCTACCATTTTGAATCTGCGCTATGTTGAAATGGTTAAAGATGAGCCCTGTATAGAAGCACTATAGACATCTATAAAGTTTGTGAATATTTTGTTAGTGAATATTTTGGGAGAACTTTGAGGACTGATTTAAGAGGTAACTGCGGGAAAATGTTTAACATTACATGTGATTGATTGGAGCTGGCAAATATGAGAGAATACTGATTAATTGAATATTGGTTTTAAAACTGGTTGGGTTGAGAGAATGTTTCGCACTGCCGTATGTGTAATATATGTTTGGTACCAACAATAGGCAAGAGTGTTTGGTACAGGTAAATAGGGTAGAATGTTTCGGACAGGGGTAATGTGGGTGAATATTTGAGCGGTGTTGAATATTGGAGAATGTTGAATGTTGAGTGCTAGTGAAAGTTAGAGAATGTGTGGTTGTGGGTAATACGGAAAGTTGGGGTTGAAAGTTTTATTAACATATATTAATCCCGGTTCAAATTCATGTTTCTAGGCCATTTGCGTCAATGTGTCGCGGTGATACATATTTTCTATTTATCCGTCCAGTGTGCATATAAATATATATGTATAGCGTACAGAAATTTCATTTTATTAACTTTTTAATTTAACGTACTTTTCAGATTCGGCCGTGTCCGTGCCGAAGCTGTCAGGTGCCAAATACGCGCGCCTCATGAACGCCCCAACCTCACGTGGTCTATGACCTGGTTCTAATCAGATGCTTATTTTGCACGCACAACCAGAGCGATATAGAACAGATAAAAAAGAAAAATGTCGATTTGGCAAGCAAGGAAAAGAAGAGGCCTGTATAAAAGCAATGGCAGTAAAGTGATGGCATAGGCGTGAATAATTCTGGTCAAGTTATGCAAGATAGATGCCGTGGGCAACTCTTCTGCGCCTGAAACGATGCCGATGTTCCTGCCTTCATTTCTTATTCTGGGTTACGGTAACAGCAATGCGTACCGAGCCCACGATAATACGGGATAAAAATATCCTCTCGTGAACGAAAAAGCATGCCTGATTAATAGATATATTTATTTGATCAGGCAACACAACGGCGTGCAAGAAATATTTAATTTTCAAGTGCTCATGGGAAATGGAATACTTAAATCATTTCTAAATAAATTAGAATGGTCCATATACCTCGCAAAATTGGGGAAGAAGCTCATAAAAAACGATAAGCACAGAATCAACCGTAACCGAACCTTAAGTAGAAATAAATTTTAAAAAATGTCCCACTTTATTAAGCCATATTACTTTCACATTCAGTCAGAAATTGCAGCTTAGAAGTTAGATATCGAATTTGATTAATATGCGATAAATAACGCAATTTTTATTTATTACGCGAAAAATATTTTTGTTATTATGGGTGTCGAAAAAGTTACGTTGGAACACGACCTGCATGATCGCATTTTAACTTTCATATTTTAAGGCAGAAACTAGCCTCTGTAATGACTTGCATGATCAAAAGACCGAATTAATAAAGAGACTGAAGTATTCTTTAACTGAGCTTTTCTCAAAGATTTTTGTTTTGGTAATCGAGTTGTGGGAAAAGTAGTTTATTATTTCCCTTCTAAATAGTTTAGGTTTATGATTTCCCACAAAAATTAAAAATCGTCATGCCCAATTAATGACTCTATCAATCAAACAGTTTAGTCCATAATTAATACAGAATTCATTAAAAGCAATGCCATTTTTATTCAAAACTTGACAGCTATTTCACAGCACCATCCTTAAACTTCATGCAAGGTTTTATCAACATATGTAGTTGCAAACACAGAAGCTCAGTTTTTTATTTCGAAGGCGAGGGCTCATTGCAGCTTCGAATTACGTTCACAAATTAAATTTTATCATTAAAATGGATTTGTGCAGTGTCTCAAAATTTCTAAGCTTATCCGTTGCATTTATAACTTGGATTGATACTTTAATTATCTTTTGAGGATCCATTAATACAGGCAAATAAGTGGTTGGGAATAAACATTTTTTTGGTACGTTTCATTCTAATTACGTTGAAACGTTGTTGAAACGTTACGTTGTTCTTTCTAATTAGAGATGTTCAATTAAACGCATTTGGGGCAATCCCAAAGGGTTTCAGTAATGATTCGGAGGCGGCTTATCCGGGAAGGCAGGTCTTTTTGCAAAGCGAGGTCGCCCCAAAACGGAGGGGAAACGGCAGAAACCCGCTCACTTTTAGATGATCTAAACTGAAGGAGGATTGAAAGCAAATTCGAAAGTGGTTCCAACAAGCTTCCTTCAAAGCAATTATCCTGTTAGAAGAATATACTAAAAAATTCAAGGTTATCTGGAACTGATGAAGAAATTGGAACAAAATTTGCGAGCTGTGACTGAAAGCTGAATAGAGACAGTATGGAATAGGTCAAATACTTATCTTAAACATCACTGTTGTAGAGGCCTGGACACAAAGCAGGAAGCAAAAGTTTATCAAGGAAAAAAGCTTGCAAACAGATTTTAGGAAAGAAGGAAAATATTTCACATTAAATGTACTCCGTTGATGGCTCTAATTCTTTGTACTCACTTTCAGCTTTTTCATCTTTTGTAATTATCTTAAAATCTAAAAAAAATGTTTGTCAGTTCTGTATATTCTCTTCTAAGCTCAAGATATTCGAGTAAATAAATTGCAAACAAATTCAACATTAATAAATTTTATAAATATTCGATTCAAACAGAAGTTACATGCATGTTCATACAACATTGAACCTTGAATTATTGCAATAATTAAATTCATTCGTAAATATCGCAATGAATGCAAATTATAATTCTCCTATTCAACTTTTTGTCAACGGTTAACTTCAAAGTATAATTAAGCCCCTTGATCCGCTGCCCTTAGAAAGGATTGCACAGGACACTAACAATGCAGGAAAAGAATTTATAATATTCCAGAGTTTGACGCTTGAATTCCGTCACTCAAAGTCTTTCGCAACTCAAAGGAATCGTCCGGCTAAAGCTGTTGGCGCTGCGTCCATGCAACACCAGCAAGGCAAGAACACGGCCGTACTCGAAAGCTTGTGCAATACAAACACCTGTGCGCACCACCAGCAAAGAGTGGTGCAACACAGGAGGTGCAGGAATGGTGCAACACAGGAGGTGCAGGCGTGGTGCAACACAGGAGGTGCAGGAATGGTGCAACACAGGAGGTGCAGGAGTGGTGCAACACAGGAGGTGCAGGCGTGGTGCAACACAGGAGGTGCAGGAGTGGTGCAACACAGGAGGTGCAGGCGTGGTGCAACACAGGAGGTGCAAGAGTGGTGCAACTCGCGCGCGGATAACAACGAGCATCGAAGGCGTCAAAAACGGAGCGCCTATCGTTTGGGCAGAAGCGGATTAGAATGCAAATGAAGTCAGCGTTGGCTTTGTGCGCGCTCAGGTGAAATATCCCTCAGACGGAACCCTTATCCCGAATTTAATTTGATGTCAAAGTGCTCTGTTTGTAAAGCCAGTAAATAACAACTATAACATTCGACGAGTTATTTTTTTGTGGGAATAAACGTTATAAATTTAGTTTGCTTTACAAATAATTTCCTATAATACTCCCGAATATCCAGGAAGGGATACATTTAAGGACGGAATAAATTCATTTGTGGACTGACACTACGTCTATTTTTCAAGATTTACTTATCTGAATGATTTCAATTGAATACATGGTTATTATTATTGACCAAATATTCATTTCATGAACATGAAAAAATTTAGTCATGAAAAAGTTAGTGAAATTTTGGATGTGATATCCGTAGAGTGTGTAAATTTAGTTCTTCGACATAAATATGTAGTACAAATCGATGTCTTCGATTTGCGGTCAAACTATAGAAGCAAAGGTAAATCATAGTCTTCCGAAAGAGCATTAGCATAATAATATACACTCGTATTAAATACGAGTGTATTTATTAAATAAATACCATTTAAGTACATGATTGAGCGTCATGGTCCCGGTAACTGTAAGAACAAGTTTAAATGAATATAATTTGTCTTTCAATAGCTTCCAGAGGAGACGCAATTATTCACTTGATAGGTTTTCACCTAACGCTTAATGTCGAATGAACAAAATTGAGCACAAATCTATCTTTATTATCTATTTAGTTTGGTAACTAAGTAGCACTCCCTTCATTCTTTTGCTTAGATTGAGAGGTCAAAATTTTGGTGATTTCAGCCATCAATTAACCGATTGAGAAGTCGCTTCCTATGATCTGCAAGATATTACAGCCGTTGATCCAAGCAACCTTTTTTTCTGCAGATGAAATCCCCGATTTAAACTGAAAAATCATTCCTCAAGGAAATTTCCACGTACCAGTTATTGCGGCCATAAAATTTACCGATTGATATTTTTTCAACATTCTCAATGTTCATAACATCGCTGGCAAAAATAATTTTTTTGGCTGTAGAATTTATCGAAACACGTATTTTTTTTTGCTTGGTAGCTCTACTTACAATATGACCCGAAATTCAGTGCTGACATTTTTTTATGAAAACCCAACATTTAACATCATGGGCGATAAAGACGCACGGTCTTTCAGACGATCATGGGTCGCCATGACTCACCTGAGCATATCGGGCAGGAAGAGCGTCAAGACTGAGTACAAACTCAGCTTCCTGCATATTGACCTGAAGGGCAAGCTTCAAAGAGCGTAATAGGTAAGATATTTACGCATTTTAAACACGGAACAAAGTTGAAAATCACGAGGGATTTTCTTCGTCAAAGATAGAATTGAAAGACATGCAGGGCATTTTCTTAAGATTTAAAAATTATTGGTTACATTATAGTACGCGTTACACGGACTAAAAAAATCAAACAACAAAGTACAAAACATTAGGCTATCGCCTCCGACTGGGCCCAGGTTAATAAGATGACTCGCAGGAGCAGACTCTGATCGGCAAATGCAGCGTAGAGGTGCGGCTGCCTTTCTAGGCAATTCGAGTAAATATTAATTCGAAAAATCAGCCCTTTGCCGCCGGAACCTCCGATTAATTACAAGTTAGGTGCAAGATTAGGAACAAATACGATATACTTGACAAATCTGATAAAAAATCAATGAACTCAAAATCTGTCTAACTATTAAGTTTTATTTATATTAGATGGCAGAATTTACTTGTTTACACACCTGCGATCGATGACCAGAGAATTGCCTTTTAATCTACCGTCATCTGAAGAAAAGTTCCACTCAATGATAATATAAATCAACAAATTCTCTGGTCATCGATCGCACGTGTGTAAACTATTAAGTTTTATATACATATTTTCTCAAGTGGCATGAATTTTATTTCTACTAATTTATTCCTCCGTAGAAATGTATTTTAATTCAGAACTAGACATTCAACAGTTTTTTTTTCACCTAACACAGTACTCTATTTATTCTCTGCTTTAATTTTATTATTATATATTGAAAAATTTTCCTTTTTAAAACGATGTAGGACCTCCTCATTGAACTGTCAGTATTACGGTTGCTGACGGTATTTATGTCGATTTTTACGAGTATTCGTCAATTTGACGGTTGCATGGTCCGGAACTTTGATTTAAACAATGTCGAGTGAAGCCGACACTCAAAGTGATTTAATTGTCGCGGACTTCGCGCGCGAATTTCCTAATGAGCGACAGCTCCAAAAATTGTAGCGCGGCGGTGTTGGTACAAGTCCAAAACACGAAGTTTCCGAGCAGCGACCACTAAGCAAAGACAACTTTGCACGAACTTCCGATCAGAGTTTTAATGAGCATTGTGATTCAACTTCCACCAAGCGACATCTTGCCACACGGAATGACAAACTCTTAGCTTAGATCTGAACTGGAGGATTCTTGGTTTTTCGAACTCGCTCTTAACTAGAAACGTTTGGTCGACCTCACTTCATTAAAGGAGATTGTATAACATTACGTACAATAATATCATTTGGGACTCATTCTACGTTAAAAGATTATTGCATCAAACTCAACGATTGAACAAAAGAATCAGGTGCATGTTACTAATATTGACTAAAGCAAACCGCAATATGTCTAAATATAACAGTTCTTTCTAACTATTTGAAAGCGCATTTGCATCGCTAATGAGTGACGGCTTCTTACATTTAATTGCAACATTTGATCATCTAGAAGTCAAGCGAGCAAGTAATTATTAATCAGTATAAATTCATCACCCCCCAAGCGTGTGAGGTCTGCCATCGTTTAGTCGACGGTGATGCCATCAAGAGGCCCGAGGAACGCTTCAGAATCCAGTAGCCGCGATTTGAAACGAAGGGATAAGTGGCAATTTAGAAGCAATCGCGGTGCTCGCGAAAGCAATTGGGAAATGAGTTCGTCAGACGCGAGCATCGTCACACTCAACTTTTCTCACTCCGACTGATCGGACGGGAATTGAGTGGATGCCGTCGACGAATTCTCACTTGCGTCTGGGACTCTAAAAATTCATCTTTCTCAGCAAGTTTCATGAGCCTCTAGAGAATTCAATTCAGAAAATGAAAAAATAGTATGTGATGTGGATCGACGACGGCAGTTCGCCAGCATGAAAAGTCTCGACTTTTTTATCTCCCAAGAGGCGCACATTGAGAAACAAACAGCGATCACAAATGCGGCTTTACAGAAATAATAGAAACATTTAGCGATTCACTTGAATAATGGTCCAGAATTTCGCCCGCCAATATTGATAGCTCCTTCTTGACTTAAATTAGAAAGAAATAAAAACAGACGGGATCTCTGCATGAATCAAATATTATAGCCTAAATCAATACCGCCCATCAAATATTCATTATGAAATAAACATGTATTTTCACCGGTTAATACAGTAATGTTCAGGACTCTTTCGAAGTTTAAAAGAAACATTTATTTCTTTTTATTTTTCCTTTGCGAACGAGAAATAAATCTTTGGAAAAGGCTAAGTGTCATTCCAAGTTTAAGTCATTCCAAGTTTTAAAAAAGTCATTCCAAGTTTAAGCTTTTGGCGACGTAGAAGCATTGATATGATCGGTAATGCAACCACTTTGACGGGTCCACTAAAACTCTTAAACGGAAATAGTCGCACAAAAGACATTTTGATGAATAATGAAAAAATAACTCAATGGACGAAACAACATACATAACTCATACATTACTTTTTTCCATGAACTAAAGACTATAAAAGATTAAGTAACATTTGGATAGCAGGAACAATTTTTTAACAATTCGTTACTGACACTGAACATGTAACGATACAAATTTAATTAAGTGCTTTTGCTAGACGACACAATTTCAAAAGCCTCCATCACGCAGAGAAATTAGCGAGACTTTGTCGAAATAGCGATGCACTTTCTTCCCTTAAGTAGGACATCCTGACCCATTTCGGCCCGGCAAAAAAGCGTATTAGTGCTACGTCAACTCTTCGCTCGTGCTGTCAGCAAGAAAGTGTCACTAGTTAGACAATATTCCCTTGCGCTTACTGTTATCTTATATTTTTCACTTGCTATTAGTCTTATGCGCGACACGCCCTCTAAGTTCGTTTGAACCACACCTTACGATAAATGCTTCGTAGGATAATAATAATAATGATACAGTTATTCCACTGACTGCTTTTTTCCTCTCAGTGCAGTAACTTAGTTCCCCTTCATCCCCTCGCAATTGCAGAGCGCGTGGATGCCACACAATGTGCGATGTGGGAAGTTGATCCCGTAGACGAACATTTTTTGAACAATATTATGATGGTTAGCAGAATTCCCCACATTTGCAACTGAAAAAATATCCATTGAACTAGATAGAATATAGGGCTTTGAATCAATTTCTACAGATTTTTATAACAAGTATCAAGCGACGGATGCTCAAGACAATGAATTATCAACAGAGTCATGAAATCGGACCAACGATTATGGAAAACTACTGTTTCTGCAACTAGATGAAAACCTGACTAATAAATAGGTATAAATACGCGATTTGATTCCTGATAAATCTGATATAATGTCATTTTTCCTATGAGCTAAAAATCGTGCTTTATAGAGAAGACGTATGTTAATAATTCTTATAACGAAATAAACAAATTATACTACAAACTTGCAAAAATATTAATTTGAACGAGACCTGCGCGGTCATCTGAGACAACTCCCAATATCTGCCTGCATAGCACTACCATGAAGCGCTTCTGGCGATGGTGCTGCAATATCACTAAGTTTAGCTTTGCTACAGGAAAATGGAAGAGGGTGTATACTATCAGTGGCAACAATATTCAGAAGAAAAGAAAATCCTAAAAAACTGGCCGTATTTTCATTGATTAAAGTGGTGATTTTAATAGTGACATTATTTGCCTTTAAATTCTTTTTAAGTGAAATTTAGCCAATGGAGTTAAATAAGTTGCAGTGGCAAGTATAATATTTGCACAGAAATCAACTATATTAGAAGCGACCGCACTCAGCCGAAGTAGCCGTTGAGCTCGCCGCTCAGTCAAAACGTGCCCGCGCTCGAACTACAGAATATCTTCTATTTAGAGTATTTTCTACATAGAAGATCTTCTCTATAAAATATATTCTATATAAAATATCTCCTACATGGAATATCTTCTATGTATAATAGCTATAATACAGGAATTTTTGTAAGCAGAATAACATCTGCACAGTGAACCATTGTCGCTGTGCAGAAGCAGCCTTAATTAACGAAGGCCTTCATGATGCATTGCACGACGATAGCTTTAATAGGCACGCGTTAGCCTGCCTAAAGCTTCTATCAGGTCACTCGCCCCCACTTGTGTGGTGAATAAAACATGGAGCGAGGATCACCAATGGAAGTTGAACAAGATTAAATTCGACACGAGATGTTAAATTCATTTTGGAAGTCTTTACTCCCGAAATTAAAGGAAATTTTGTCCAAAATCACAATTACCTGAGTCATCCTGATTATCAGTTAAAAAATACATAACAGTTTGAATATAAAAATTTGCAATCGACGTAATTTTCTTATTAAGGTCAACACTGAATTCCATTCAACTAAATCCCTGAATAAAATAATAGCAATAACAATTACAATGGATAATTAAGTTACTGATTTTGTTGCGTATTAATGTGGCATTTTAATGAAACATTTTTTGCTGATTCCCATTGAACGCAAGCTGAGCGATTTCAAATTATGTATTAGATTAAAGATATTTTAGATTAAATTTCTTAGAATTGGTCTACGAACCAGTCATATTTCATTCATTTCATTTATTTTAAAATTTCCTTCAGGTTTCATAAAAGCATTCATTTAACTTCTGTAGAAAGATCTGGCGATATTAATATCGGTCAAAGTGTTGTTTTACAAACATGTTCTGTGCACAGATCATTTATGATATTTTCACTTGTTTATAGAATTCGAAGTACCTATATATTTTACCAATGCTGCAAACGGCCTCCGTAACAACAGTTTTACAACCCACGGTAATCCACGCTGAAAATTCCTCAGGATATATATTACAAAAATGGGGGAAGAAAATAACCAGAACGAATGGTCAATAAAAATTGTCTAAAATATCAGTTAGAGCAATGAAGAAATACATTTCTAAGTCAGGAACGTACGTACGGCATAAATTTCTCAAACTGTCTATTACAAATCGCAAAATTTTACCGAAAAATGTAATTTGCTTCACAATAGGAGAAAATTGGGCTATTAATAATGGTTGAAAGTCATGACCAGGCTTGCAAATTCTTTTTTAATTGAGGGATACATTTAGAAATTGTCGCACAAGGTTTTCTCTGAGAGAATAAATTGTCGTTATGTGAGACGGAATTTCAATTTTAACTATAGTCTTCTTCAAGATTGCTCATGAACATAAGCTGTCGGGAAGCAGCATTATTAACTACCTGAGAAAACTTCCGTTGAGTCAAGAGTTCAACATAAAAGCAAATATTTACATAAATGTATCAGCTCGAGACTACGCCAAAGGCCTCAAACTCGTACAAAGTTAGTGCTTAGTTATGGATTAAATCATGGAAAACTTGCTGGTAAGTTTGAGACCCGTGCAAAATAAAGTCTAATATAAAAATGTGAAATGTGTAACGCTTTTTATCTCTTTTATATGACCTGTTTGTTAACCCCCAAACCATGAAATGATCGCGCCTTTCTCCACCAAAGACATCTGGAAGCAAGCTCTGGGTTGTTTAAAAAGTGGTTAATCTCACAGATGAAGAGGCAAGATCAAAGAAGCGATGAACAGAATTAAACACCAATAAATGACGCATATTGCACTTAAATTCTGTCAAAACGTGATATGCTGGAAGCAAAATAATTGTCCGCGACCTAATGTGAAGGAATCAATTCAAATCAAGTGGTTTAACGCGGTAATTGCGGAACCTCTACAGTTACTGAAATTTAATTAGGACAGAAGTTTTTTAATACCATACGATTGAAATACAAAAAACGTCCGCATGCTCAAGACCTAAAAATAAAAAATTACAGAGATTGCCGTCTCAGCATTGAAAATATAGTATAGGCCGGCCGTTCATTATAAAAAAATTATGAAAGTAATTCGGTAAGGTCGGCGTTGCAGCAAACAAGACAGCCCGTTTGCGGTGGTTCTGACAACCAGGCAATTGTGATCGTAACATTTCGAAAATTACATTGCAGCGAACCATACGATGAAGACAGTTAAAACTTGTATTCGGAGCTCTGTGCAAAAATTATATATTTATATAAATGTATAAGCAATCACGATTTTCTTAGATCAGGATGTCAAGTTAATTTATAATCCTTGAAACTTTAGCGACAGTAAATTGAATTTTACGAATTCATTCTTCACTTAATGCAAGGAAAATTTAATCATCACTCAGTAAGTCTCATCACTCGGTAAGGATCTTAACTGACTTCATTGCATAAAATAAGAATTCGAAAATTTCACAATCTATTTCTGAAAATGCGTCCAAAATTCTTGAACCGTTGAATGACTTCACAGTGCATGCGAGGCTTACCATTTAAGTGTCAGTTGAACGCACTCCACTTGATGCAATCATTTATTCAACGAGCTCGTCAGCAGCGTTTACTTTTTGCAAAACCTAACATGGAAACTAACTGTATTAAATTTGAGCTCGTTTGAGGCTAGCATATTGTACTTCCATTTCATTCATATGAATATCCATGATAATGCCTACAGATTATTTTCATATTCTTTCTATGATTTGGAGTATGCCTGCAATCTATATTCATTTAATGTCTTTGAAAATAGTCATTTCATTTCTTTTCCATCTTTTCTGAGGATAAAAAATGAATTTTACTCTTTTCCAACTGAAGTGTTTTTTCTTATTATTATTTAATATATATATATATATCTCGTGTAAATAACATTCACTAATTTTGCTTTCAAAAAAATATGGACCTAATTTTGAGGTCAACGTATAATTGATGGGAAGATCAAGATTTCAAAGTGACATTTACACTGCAAAACATTTTAAAGCTTTATAAAATGCTTCAGGAAGTACTAAGGTAATTTGAAAGCATAGCCCAAGGTTTAATTAAAAATGAACATGAAGTAAAATTAGTCGTTAAAGTAATGAGAGAAGTTCTTTGAGAAGTTCCATCCTAGGAGTGTAGTTGGCAGTGACGTCACAAAGCTTCTATCGTCCCACTCGGCAAAAATTGGATTATGGCTTCGGTCACGCGTCGCTGACAGAGCAATTTACTTCGGTAACAGGCAACTAATGAGACTTACGCTGCTAAATGTGAGCTGCTCTAGTCAAAACATGACAATTTCCCGACCGAGTTGCGCGAGATATAGAGAAGTAATGCTTGCATGAGGAGAGCTGCTGCTTGCATGAGATGGAGAGCTGCTGCTTGCATGAGATGGAGAGCTGCTGCTTGCATGAGATGGAGAGCTGCTGCTTGCCTGAGATGGAGAGCTGCTGCTTGCATGAGATGGAGAGCTGCTGCTTGCAGGAGATGGAGAGCTGCCGTTTACAACCGAACCCCTGACTCTTGGTAACAGAGGTACGTCTGTCTGTTTTTTTATTGAGTTTAATTCATTAATGATTTTTTGGAAGCCAAAATATTTTTAATAACAAGTCAAAATTATTTTATATTCTCCTCTATTACAGATATAAAGATTTAAGGTATATTGATAATAAATATTTGATTAAATCAAGCCTTAGGAACAAAAAAAAAAAATCAATTGTGGCATACATCCTGCGTAAAATTATTACACTCAGCTAAGTGGCACGTATTTCTCACACGCTGTTGGGTGGATAACTTCAGTTTGTCTTACATTCCAGATTATAGATCTATCACATCAGGTTTAAATTGGCAAGATGTAATGAACAGGGACATTATTTTAACGCATCACTCAGAAGAAATAATGTGTCTTTGTCCAAATAGCGATGCACTTCTGCCCTTGTGTGGGTCATCTTGCCATGGTTTGGCCTGGAAAAAAATGTATCAGTACTACACAGCAGCAAGTATATCATTATTTGGACAATATGGCCCATCCATTTTTCTGATGGCTGCAGATGCCTCAGTGTGCGCCGGTGCAGGTATCGATATTCTCTTAGAATTACCAGTATATTCTGATACTGCACTTAAAAAAAATTACACATTAACTCATTTAGATTTTTTTATTCAACATTTACATTTACTTATTACAGCGAGGAACACACTTCCAAGGTTAGGGTACATGACGCAAAATTAAAATGTTGTGTTCACAATGTACGTTAAAAAAGGAAATAAATGAAAATCAATTTTAAACTCCTTAGTATGAGAGTAGAGTTAAACCATGACGCATAACACGGTAAATAATTAATAAATTGTTGATTAGGTAATTATCTACCATATTTTGCGATTAATTGCAAGATTGTACAAGTGAAAAAGGATGAAATAAATGAAACGCAATTATTATTGATTGATTTATCGTCGCAAGCACAAACACGACACCCACAGTTCTTGCAATCGACGGAAGTGACAAGAAAAGCGACTTGGTGAATCTCAGAGCTATTTGTTGAAAAAAAAAATTGAAATGAACCCACGTATTCCTATCATTAGTTACTAATGCTTATTTCCATACCCGAATAGAGATAAAAAATAAATCAATCTAATGATAAATAATAAAATATTAATAACAGAAATTAAATTTTTGAAATTTCTAGAATAGGTACCCTTTTTATTATAGGTATTATTAGCCTGTCCAGCCTCCATCTTGACCGTCCTCACCCTGAGAAAGATGATGTCGATTATGGCTAGAATTTTGAGTCACCGTGGCGCAAGACCGTGAAATTCATTCCAAAAACGTTTCAGGTTCATATAACATGAAGTATAAATTTGTGGAAACGAATTCTATTCGGACAGACGGTCCAGAGGGACGCTGGTGCGAGGGCGAGTTAGCTATGCGGCCTGGAAGAGTACTGGAATTCCCAACTGGGAGACATTAAAAAAAATCACTCAGGCGGATGTCACCGAAATTTAAGTCAGGGCAAAATTTCCATTCAATTGCGTAGCCATATTTAGCGTTTACTGGAGACGAAATAACCAGGACAATATGCAGTCCGAATGTATGAACTATAATGACATCAATGCATCCGATGCTGAATCCCGCGAGAAGATGGGTATTCACAACATGAAATAGTCATTACATTATCTTTAGGAGCATCCAAGACAATTAAGCGAAGTGAAAAATCGAAATATAAATAAAAGCAAAATGAATTTAATTTTGCTATATATTTAATGAAAAACTATTTAAACCTTCTATACCAATATTGACAAAATAAATCGTTTTGCAATGATTTATCAAAGTAAGCACAAACATGACACCCACAGGAAGGAAACTGTTTTACAAAACTTCAGTATTCCGAGAGAGCAAAACGTTAAAATATATTTCTGACAAAACTTATATCAAACCCTTCAACATTCAAACTTCCCGTTTGATGCCGGAGGAAACATGTTACTGAAGCTTGGAGAAGCACTATCAGAAATCACAGCATATATATTCACCAAAGAACTGCCGCGCAAATCCGGGACATTTCTTCTCCGAGAAGCAGGAATAAGAAGTGAAAGAAATCTGCAAACAAAGCGCATTACACGAGTTCGTGTGTCTGGTCGACATCTCTGCAGTCGTTGCCTGGCTCGCCCGCTACCGACAACAAAAATGCAAACGCGAGCTCATCGGACGCTGGCAAAGCCCTCTGCACTGCACGCTCGGGGCTCAGGCTTATTCTGCCTGCCTTTGATGTGTCATTGTCAGCGTACTGCCCTGATAAAGTCATCACTCATATTCAAATGTAGCTGATGGTAACTTTCAGTGTGTGTAATTTGATTATATCCGCTGCAGGCAAAGCTGATTGCATTAAACACTTAGCTTTATTTTGCTCTAAAAATTCTGCTCGCACTTATGCCAGGACTCAAAACATTGACTACCTTACAATTCATTAGTTGATTTTCCTTTCAAATAAATTTTGAATTCATACCTGTTAATGTTCGTTCGTATTTTTTATTGTTCTTGTCGACGCTGCATTACTAATCAATGATGGATGTGACTTAGTGACTTAGTTATTGATTAAAAATTGAAATTAATGCACAAATTCAATTTTCAACTTGGTTGACTCGCAGAGTGTAATAATAAACTAAGAAAAAGGGAAACGTCATACTTTCCAAATAGTGACAGTTCATGTGAATAGCGTTGTTGATGTCTGGATGACCCACGTCCACAATGGCAATAAGTGACTCTTTATATATTTGGACAATAAGTGAAGTCTCACTCATTTCTCTGAATGTAGATATTAATAGATTGAAATTCCTAAGTTCAAATATTCATGCCAATGTGTCTTTGATCTTGAAATTTTCCGCTACTAATACTTACGAGACACTAAGCATAACAGAACTGGCAGAATTATCAGCATTGACGAGATTCCGAAATATTAAATCTATATTCATTTTAAAAAGCGATTTAAATTGTTGACTACAGGCTATTCGGCATCATTTCGATACCCAAGAACTGATGAGCAAACACAATCACTCACAAAAAAATGGTATATACCAAGTTAAAAAATACTACTGGCTTGCTATGTTTAAAAAAATGGAATACACGATTTCAAACGATAGATTTCAGTCCTCATGCAGTGGCACTCATTGTTTTGGTTGCCAAGGGACCTGAAATGGCAATTTAAATTTTATTTTAAATTTTTATGTTCCGAATGAACCTGAGTCAATGCATAACAGAAATTTCACGATCTAAATGTTGAGGAACCAAAGAATAAATTCCATACTTTTATTTACAAACAACAACATAAACCATAACCTCATTGTTCGAATTTTTCAATTGAAATTACCACAAATTTCCGACGGAGTATCAACTGGGCGTAACGTGAGACTTCATCTTATCCGCAATAACCCAACCATGGATCGTCATACTTCATGCAGTTAAGCACAGAGTCGCTGACTGGAGAATAAGGGCGATAAAATATGAAACTGATTCAACAACGACAAGATCAACAGATTGTGTGAGTTGAAGTCATGTCAAGAGTTCGGTGGTCTCTCTGTCCAGTATGGTGGCACAGATCACACCCGTTCAGTATGGTGGCGCAGATAGAGTGTATGCGTCATCAGTATGGTGGCGCAGATAGAGTGTATGCGTCATCAGTATGGTGGCGCAGATAGAGTGTATGTGTCATCAGTATGGTGGCGCAGATAGAGTGTATGTGTCATCAGTATGGTGGCGCAGATAGAGTGTATGTGTCATCGGTATGGTGGCGCAGATAGAGTGTATGTGTCATCAGTATGGCGGCGCAGATAGAGTGTATGCGCCATCAGTATGGTGGCGCAGATAGAGTGTATGCGCCATCAGTATGGTGGCGCAGATAGAGTGTATGCGCCATCACTATGGTGGCGCAGATAGAGTGATCTTATCGAGAGCCACTATTCCGCACAACAGACTCGATCCAGCTGCACCGCAGAGACGTCCGCTGCGTTTTGATCAAAAACGGATCAATATAAGATACATAAATAAAAGGTGTATTGCCCTCCTCAACAACACGGAACAGCGCGATAAACTTCTTAGAACACAAAAGGTAGATTGTTGGGTCCACAGCAAATAAAAAATATATAATACTTGTACATATATTCCACAGCAAATATAAACACGAGAAAATTCTTGGTTTCGTTTATTTGTACTTCCTTAGGAGCATTCGCATTCATCGTTCTGGGACTTTAACAAGAGCTTGTTAGTTTGAGAGGACCGAGGGGGCATTCAACTTGACATCCAAAGAAGAGCTTTGTAAACCTCATATAAAGGCTTAAAGCCAGGGTCTTTAAAATGCGTAACTGGGCACTTAATGTCAAGATTTTAATCTGATATAAAATATGCTGGAAAGTACTGGAACAAACTATATATATCCCTTCCTCTGTTGAGTAACAGGCTTTTAATTATAGTTTATCGTCAGATCTTCCTCGAAAGACCCTTATCATCGTTTCCATTGTAACTCCCCGTGTTTAGAAAAATAACGCAAAAATTTATTCGACGCAGTTGCTTAGGCGCAACGTACAAAAAATCAACGTAATAATATTATGTAAATAATTTTATAAGCTGCAAGCAGTAACGCAAGAGTCGGAACACACACAATTGGAGCAGAATCTTCTAACACATCTTATAGATCTGCCTCATACAATAAAATTGGTTACATACTTCTATTTCCCAGAAACCAATGATAGGTGTCAGAATTTGCTCTAGGTAAAGACCTCATTTGTCGAGAGGATCGACGCCCAATATTTAGAGAGAGGAGGGGAGTTTGAAGCAAGTTCTACAGGAGATGGATCAGAAAAATGTATGACAAGACGAAGTAAGCGATACGAAATCTAACATTATTTCCAAGAGAAAAACAAATCTTTATAAATTGGACCAATTATGCAGGAAGAACAGAGTCAGAAATCGCACCTGATGGCCCGAGCACAAAGAATCCGGCCGTGCCAAACAAGATATTTCTAACCTAAATCTCCCCATTTCTAGATTTTCTAATTAATGGCAGAATATTCGACGAAATCATTTTGTTTCATCCCATCTTGCAATTCATTATAAGTGATGCAGAGAATCTCATGTATAATACAAGCATAAAATGCGATGATTAAAAAAATTTCACACTCTTCACTCGGATTTGAAAATTTTATAAAGATTCTTTGCAAATTCAGCGAAAAAAATGCATGAAAACTTAGCAATAAATTTTCAAAGTAACGGGCTTACTAATCATCAAATACAAATTGTTCATTTAAAAGCATTCCTCGCAATGTAATGATGTAATGGCAAGCATTTTCATAAACGAGGCAGTTATGTAAATTCACGATACTTGCGTACTGCGATTTAGGTTCAAAATCATCGGTTCAAGAATAAGAAAAGAAATTTAAAATTATCCAAGTTTTCCATCGGGTAACAAAACCTGCAGAATAATGTTGATAACCTTGAAAGGCCAACCTCAAACTTCGCTGCAACTAAATGGCGCTTTTCGGACTGCAGACACAGAATTAATTTCAAACCATCGACTAGGTTAAGTTTAAGTGAAATATTACACAAATTGAACGAATTTATCCTGAAATCCAATTCCATAAATTTTATGGATTCCTTATACCTTGAAAATGCCTCGTAAAATACATGGAAAAATTGTAAATACATGTAAAAATATTTATTTGAGCATTCCATCTTGTCAATAAGTCTCTAAATATAAGAAGATTATTATTCGAGTAGACTCACCGAGCAGCCGCTAACCAATTGGACGTTAAGCCTTTGAGCTTAGTCAGCGAAATGTTGGTGGTTGAAGCGAACTCGGAGTCGACGACAATAGGAGGTACGGAGGGAGAGGACGGTGACTGCGGTGAAACTTTTGACTCTTCCTCACTAACTTCCTCGCTCTGTTTGTCGTCGTCTCCATTTGTCGCCGTCTCCTGTACAGGAGAGGTCGATTCTTCGGAAAGGCTATCCTGAATTTTCGGAGATTTGCACACAGATTCGACTGATCTTTCTTCTACAATGGCACAGGGTTCAGGAGACACTCGTGAAGTTTTATCGGGCATGGCTTGTGGAGCCAAATTTTTGTTCGAATTTGATGAGTCTGCTTCGTCCAATCCTAATGCAGTTGCTTGAATCGTATCCTGCGCATTTGTTTGCAGATCTGTCCCGGTCGATTGAGGTGCAGGAGCTTCTTCACTATCCGAGTCATCGCTTGATCCGCGGTTCCTACACGCGATAACGTTAACTCCAGAATTGCATTGAATTGATGCTCGGCGCTTTAAACGCTTACTTACTACCTCCTTTTCAGTTTTATTATTCATGCTTTGAGCAAATTTATTATGTTCAGAAGAGATTGGAGTCTTACTGCTTGACGGTGAATTATTTTGATTATTTTTATCGTCCTTTTGGGGCAAGTTTGTCCCCGTTTCAGCCATGCCAAAGCTGGGCGCATTTGAGGGTAGTGTGCTTTTTCTCCTAGCAAAAAACGATGAGCGCGACTGGCTGTCTTTCTGTTGGTCGGTTGATTCTATTCTTCTTGACGAAATAGATGAAGTTAGGCAACTCTTATTCGAGAATTCTTCATTTTCACTCCCTTTTGTTGCAGGTAGTGAACTCTCCTCTTGAGAATTTTCTTTTTCTTCTTTACTCTGCAATTCAACGTGTTTCTGGCTGCAACTCTTGTCAAAGTAAGCATGATACTTGTTATCGATTTTGTCAAAGCATATTCGGAGACCATTTTTAAGAGTAAACTCATTCTTTGATGGTAATGGATCATTTATTTCTTTCATAATTGGTAGATGTTTATTGTAATGCCAGTTTCTATCTCCACGCGCTTGATCGGTTCGAGCTCTGACATGCGAATCACTGGAGCAGCGATTTTTTCCTAAATAACGACCTGAATGATCATTGTACACCATATCTACGCCAACACTTGCGTCTTCCTCCTCTGGGATTGAATCTCTTGAATACAGAGGACTCTCTTCACTGACGTCAACGGCATAAAATGCTGTATCGTCTCCACGAAGATCTACTATGACATCTTCCAGAGCTATTTTATCTACATCTGAAATTTCGCCTTTCAATACCCAAGCGTTCCTTTTATCATCCCATCGCACGTTCACGTTATTTTCACTCGAAAATCTACTGTGTCTTCGAGTTCTGCGCGGAGAACCTACAGTACTCGGCGATGGGGTGCTGCGGAGCGAGGAAACATCGCTGCCATCAGCAAGTCTTTTTGGCGAACATGGTTCTGACTTTTGTCGTGGCTGCCACGGTGTGGGTACAGAATCCATCGCAGCAACTGCACTCAGTCTCCTATGATGACTTCTAGGCGATCGTTCCTCTAAACAGTCACGGATTAAATCTTTCCGTTCTCGTGCTACAATATTTTGCCTTCGATGATGAGGTGAAATTGTAAGATTTGCCATCTCTTCTGAGCTTGTGCGATAAAAACTCTCTGCAGGCACATGCTCCTGCTCATCGGTCTGCACAACTGATATCTCATCATCGGTGTGGTGATCACGAACATAATGAATTGGGCTTGTAGAAATCACTGAAACGCTTGCGCGCCTTTGATTGTACTTGTATTTTTTCGCGTTTAATTCTGTATCACAATCGTTTAAACTGGAGTAAGGCTTAGCTACGTATTCGAGTTGGTCCCGTCGCACCCATTTCGAATAGCTTCTTTTATCGAATCCATTGCCTGGTGACAGTCGCCCCATGTTTGTGGAGTGTCCATAACGCGGGCTGTAGCCTTGCGAAACTTCATCATAGCCTCTAGGCTCATACCCACGATAGTATTCAACCGAGCTCAAACCAGGTGTCTTTCTGTCATTTGTAAAGTCTCTTGCTCTTGAGCGACGAACATCAGTAGCCTCGCTTGCATCTATCACAAGTTGTGCGGGGCCGAACATTCGTCCTTCACTGGTATTGGGCGAGCCGTAGAAAATTCTATCCGGATTGATGTCGTAACTCGCTTGACTCTCCCGTTTATTCCTGATTTCGTCAATGACGCTTGCGGTCAATGATTCGTGACTGCTTCGTCTGCGCTGCAAGTCACTTGGAAGCGGAGATTCTTGAATATATCTTACAAACTGAGAGTGGTTCGGGGCACTGAAGAGACCAGCGCCGGGCAGGGTATTGCAACTTGCCCTCCGTCGTGAGTGATGAACTGTCTCGTGACTCGGTGACAACTTCCAATAACCCTGCATCGTGGCCGATTGCTCAAGTAATATCTTGTTCACTCGCTTCTTAGGCTGTTCATAACATACACATATTGTTTCGCGATTTCATTTTTTGGTTAACAATCACTCTTCTGACTTCTTACTTCGAAACAGAGCTTGCGTACCGATTCACTCATTTTCTGGGTAGGCACTTGAAAACGAAAGTTTAGGAGGAAAAATTGGGCCCATAAAGTCCTCTCAATAAGTTCACGAGTGTTAAAATTGTTATTCGTCAAAGTCAACGTCAAACTAAGCTCTTTTTTGTACAGACAGCTTCAAACTGAAAGTGCGACACTGATAGAATTTGTATGCTTGGAATATAAAATAATCTTACGAAATACGAAATATAAAATCGTATGTATATCATGTCTCGATATTTTTCCGGATTCCAACATTGACAGCAATTTAACACAGAAATAGCTCGGCTACAAATAATTCGTTTATCTTCCCATTTTAGGCTTTCTCATTCTATGCATAAGTGAGTAAGAAAGCTTGCTTAAATCTTCGATCATATCTACGAAATGTTATAATTTAGACCACAATTTTGGGAATTAATTTGGTACATCTAGCGATGTAACTCGATAAAAATCTAAAAATATCTCAACACGAGCTTAAATTGTACACACGATTTTTAAAAAAATTTGCAGGTTTCGAATTGTCCGTATCATTTATGGAAATAAGCGTCGCAAATTTTTCTCTTGTTGAAGTTATTACTGGCTTACTTCTAATGACTGTCAAGTGGAAGCTCGCTCACTCCGTGCATTGGGCTGCACACCCCCTGTCTCCACGACGGCGGTCGAAGCAACACTGCCACACTGGCCGAGGCCGCCACCTGTTACTCGCGCACCAGCCACTTGTTGATTACGAACCTTACTTGTGCCATGCCCATTCTGGCCCCCAAGATGTGTGTGCAAACTAATGCGAGGTTATCATGACATCTCATTGAGGAATGGCAGTATGGAACGTTTAATTTATTTCGAAAGTTTGCAATAATGAGACTTCTCGGTTATGAGCACGTTATATTTCTTAAGTTAAAGCAACAGAAAAATATAATCGTTATGTAAGGACACGAAAATATCATACAATAACGGCTTTTCAGTGACCAGCGACCCAGCAGGCAATGTCAGGTTGAATCAACGTTGAAACAACGAACTTCGCGACGTTGACATAACGTTGAATCAAGGACATTTTTTGAGCGTCGTACATTTCGACGTTCTTTCAACATTGAAATTGCGTTGAAATAATGACATTCATGATGAAAAATGTTAACCTGATAAAACCTTTTACAAATGCGCTTTTAATGTAAGAATTTGACGCGTTTTCAAAGTTGAAACTGCGTCGAGATGTGCGACGTTGAAAAATTGACGTTGATTCATTTTTTATTCTGGACTGATATACAACGTCATTCCAACGTCACGAAGTTCGTTGTTTCAACGTTGATCCAACCTGACATTGCCTGCTGGGAGTTAAATTAACACGATCCTTGTATGCCTTCTCAACCCTACAACCGTCTAATTTTCCTTGGAATTCACAAAGGATTGGTACTGAACTCTAGCATGTGCTCCTTTAGCAGTCAGATAGAGTGTATGTGCCATCAGTATGGTGGCGCAGATAGAGTGTATGCGTCATCAGTATGGTGGCGCAGATAGAGTGTATGTGCCATCAGTATGGTGGCGCAGATAGAGTGTATGCGTCATCAGTATGGTGGCGCAGATAGAGTGTATGTGTCATCAGTATGGTGGCGCAGATAGAGTGTATGCGCCATCAGTATGGTGGCGCAGATAGAGTGTATGCGCCATCAGTATGGTGGCGCAGATAGAGTGTATGCGTCATCAGTATGGTGGCGCAGATAGAGTGTATGCGTCATCAGTATGGTGGCGCAGATAGAGTGTATATGCCGCATATATGCCGCAGTCAGCAGTATAGTAGCACATGTTTCCGGCATATTTTATTCACTAAATTGATGTCAAAGGAGTAATGAAAGTTGAGAAGAAAATTGAATTTTCTCAAGTCCACTCGCATAGTAGTTCAAAAGTAAGAAAACAATGCTGTTGTGTTGACGCGCAGTTTCCGTTTTGTAGCTTCACTAATACACAGGGTTATTCTAAATTATGAATCAAATTTAATAAATTCGTATTGACTTGTGTCTAAATAAAAAAAAAACAACTCGCACACCAATCGAAGGAAAATGGTCAAAATTTTGTTTAAAGAATTTACCTGGCAAGAATTTACATAAACACTCTCCATATAGCCATAAATGTTCACTATGTTCCCTTGTGCTGCACGGCAAACATCTAAACGGTAGCCAACCTCGTCCTACACATGAGAAAGCATATCTTCTGTTACCGAGTGCACCGTAGCAGTGCTACGGTTCTTCAGATCAGCCAGAGTTGCTGGTAGAGGCGGGATCGGGACGTAAACAGAGTTGCTGGTAGAGGCGGGACGTAAACAGCTTCCTTGACGTAACCCCATAAGAAATAGTCACATGGGCTGAGATCAGGTGATCTCGGTGGCCAGAAGTGTAGAGCCAGGTCTTCATTTCCTATGCGTCCTACCAACGCTCAGGCTACAGTTTGAATGCTTGACGTGCAGTATATAAAGGACATATTGAACATTTATAAATACATAAAAAAACGGTGAATCCTCCTCCAGCCATTGGTATATAAATTATTCATTTAAAATTTATACTTGAATAAATTCGAATGTATTATATTAGGTACGTTATTTAGAATAACCCTGTACCCGTATATTGCGATAATCAAAATGTTATTTACAGCAGCTACGACGTTTACTTTTTCAATGATAGTGAAAATAAATTCTACAAAGTTTACGAATTTACGCAATGTCTCACGCGAAATTTGCCGATCACACCTGTGATGTGGCACAATTCTTCACTCCTTTTAACAGTATAATTACTTGTATATAATAATTAATATAATAGAAGCATCAGTACCTCGTCCGTAATATATTTAATTAATTTGCGAGTCAACACAAATAGACTGGTGTGCATACCACATGGCAGCTCTATAGAGTACCCATTGTATTATTATAAGGAATTGGTCATTTTTAAAATCATGTTATAACGTTAAGATTAATTAAGGCAACACGTACTGCCTCCGAGAACACATAGAATAGACTGTCCTATGATGAGCAAAAACACGTTTTTTTACAATTAAACCATTTAATTTTTCTACTTTGGATGGAATTAAAGCCTTTTCACAGGTAAATTCTATTTGTAGATCTGGCTATTTTCAAGTTGTTTCTCCCCAAGGTAGCTAGTGAGTCGCAGTGCAGTTACGGGTAATGATCCTAAAACCTGCTGCTCGTAACTCCTAAGCTCGTAATGGCCGCCGTAAACCCTCTCCATAACCATGCAATCCAAGAGCAAATTCCATGAGCTCTTAACGAGCATTCAAGTCTCCGACCAAGATACTGGCTTCGAGGCTTTGCAACGCGTCGCGCGGGTTTTCGATTATTTACCAAGTCATTAAAGATTTACGACTCCGACAAAAAAAGGTTGAGTTATCCCTTTAGCGTTGCACATGAGTTGATGCAATTGTTGCTGTTCTATGAAAAAAAAAATTAATTAATAAATGAAATTTAATGAGCGTTGATAAGTTGAATTTTATATAATTACTTCAAGAGCCAATATTACCACTTTAGATGAAGGTTGCATATCTTAACCTAAACACCGTGATGAAAAAGCATGCGGTGCATATGGGAAGGGCAAATGTTAATTTCACTACTGCCAGTAAATCATTATCTGTGTGGGCATAAAGAGAAAACTGTCAAGTTTTCAGTACCACACTGAGACTACGAATATGCACAGGCTATCATTTACTGAAATGTTTCCACTCCGCTACTATCATAGTGTGTAGTACATGTATATCGTTGTTTATATATCAAACGGTTGTAATGAATAAAATTTGAGACATTTTCGTTTGCCAAAGATTTGTTATTTTCCCTTCCCACTTGACAGGGACATTAGCTCATTAATAAACCATTGATGCAGGAAAAATATCAATTCTTTTTCCATATTATCGCATGGCTATAGCACTTTTATCGTTCATTGGAGGCAATTCTCCCCACACTCGCCCCCATGACACTTACTGTCATCACTCGCCTCGCTTCTCTCGCCTCGCGGCCAGCACTTTCGCTTTTGTTCTGCATGTTGCTATGTTGACTGCCTCCGATAATCCCTCCTGTGTCCAATTGACTTTATTTCTCGCTTAATTCATTTACGTTCTCCATTGTTCGGAGCCGTGTTAGTGTCGCTGTTTAGTTCTTCTTCTGTGATCTATTCTGTCTGCTCTTGGGTCGATATCGTCCGGAGGGCGTTGACCAACACATAATTTTTTTCGCGTGATATATATAATGCTGCATGGTTCAAGAAAACTTCATGCCGTCAGAGCCCCAGGCAGACTTCAGGCAGTCAGAGCCCCAGGCAGACTTGAGGCCGTCAGAGCCCCAGGCAGACTTCAGGCCGTCAGAGCTCCAGGCAGACTTCGGGCAGTCAGAGCCTCAGGCAGACTTGAAGCCGTCAGAGCCCCAGGCAGACTTCAGGCAGTCAGAGCCCCAGGCAGACTTCAGACCGTCAGAGCTCCAGGCAGACTTCGGGCAGTCAGAGCCCCAGGCAGACTTCAGGCAGTCAGAGCCCCAGACAGACTTCGGGCAGTCACAGCCCCAGGCAGACTTCAGGCAGTCAGAGTACCAGGCAGACTTCAGGCAGTCAGAGTACCAGGCAGACTTCAAGCGGTCAGAGCCCCAGACAATCTTCAGGCAGTCCGAGCCCCAGGCAGAAAGGTTGTTGCTCCGGTGGTTTCGTCCTACAGCACAATAACAAACCTGCAGCAATGAGGCTTCTGTGTGCTACAAAAACTTTATTACATTGAAACTTTAATGACGAAAACATCAGTTCTTAATTCATATTTGGGAATAATTGTTGTGTTATGAACTATAATAAAACTACATAATAAGATTTGAAGAGCTGCGTACAACTATGATAGAAGCGCACGAAAATGAAAAGTGGATGGTATCTTTCGCACTTCAATTCTCCATTTAAGTAGCTCGAACTTTGACGAATGCAGAGGCGCGGTCTGGGTGCAGTAATGCTCAGAATTCCTTCATTGAATGAGCCGCCAGAAGTTGTTTGAAGTTTGGTCCTCGAGCGGCCAGCTCCTGCAAACCCCATTCATCCAACGCAAAGCTCTTCCTCGCATCGTCTCTGTTTATCTCCTTAGTTTGCATAGGCCGCTCAAAGAATTAGGTCACGAGAGAATATTTCTATTTGTCATCTAGGTGATGAAGAGAATTTTTGGGAAAATTGTTTGGCTTACGGTAGCTATTTCATAAAGACATCTGTATTCATTTATCTAATATAATTTACACAGATTTTACCCAATTACACATTCACACACACTTTAACCAATTACACGTTCACACACGTCTCAGTGTACATGTTCTCAGACAACAATGCCGTTTGGACTTCTTTGCGCCCACATTGAATTGTAGTTATTTTTTTAGAAGTTATTACTTCTTCGTGTTTTTATCCGCAGACTTGCATGATCATCTCAATAGCCAGTCATAGGTAGGAACAGTCGAACCTGCAAACGTCCAGCATTGAAAGCTTTTTCGAGTACTTTTTAAATTATGTAATCTTTTTCTGCTATGCGTTTGGATAGGATCAATCAGAAAATCGGTTTCGTTGACATATAAGAAGCACAACTTACGAGTTGGGGGCAAGTATCTCTAATGGTGATATCGACTTACAATATCGATAATTTATCTGTTACTCGTTCTTAAAAGTCAAGTTCGATTTGCGATTTATTGAGCATTAATAAGGCGAGACCTTTCAGCGATTTGTACAGACGCTCTTCACTTTGAATATGAAGCCAATACACGCAGCGCAGAGGCAGTCATTGCAAGACCTATTGCCCTTTGCACGAGGCTGAAGAGCGTCCGCACTTTCGAGAGCGCCACTCGTCGACTGGACGCTCCCCTTTAACGCAGACGCGCGCGGCCGGCGTCTCGCCGTCTTCGCTCTGCGCTCACTTCCGATAGCTGAATTATGCACTCCGCAATATGATAAATGTTTTCCTTAACTAATTCTTTAGATTTCAACTTTGTCATCTTGTTAGGGGACGAAGTGCAATAGTTGTTTTATTGAAAGTTAGGTATAGTAATTTTTGGTTTAAGTCACCTCAGACGTGACCTCGTTCAGATTTGCTCTGCACTTATTCATTGCTGTGTGATCCACCAGGGAGGTACGCGTTACTTTATCATTTCTGTTCGTTCTGTCAATTCTGTGATAATTTTCTGTTTCAATGCAGGACTGGTATTTAGAGGTGTTCAATATTAATATTTTATAAGTCTATTATTTGCCTCGTTTTCATTTTATTCTGTTTTTCTCGTTGCTAGTTCTAAATTCTTGTTTACTTGGTAATTTCAGAAAGGCTCCGAATTTTGAATCCAAATTAAGACCTTGAGTAAAGAAAACACATTTGTATTTTTTGTTTGCTTAATATTATAGTTTTCATTTATCCTTTTTATTAAGCCGTTATTTACCACTATACCCACGACAATCTAATACAACTCTAATCTAGGTACCGTATGCCAACATAACTGACAAGTAGATGGTAATGGCTATAGATAATTTAATATAATTGAATTAGTCTTAACGTTTGAGAACAGATCACGTATTTAATTCGGACCACTTCATGGTAACACTGATTCACGTTATCCTAGGAAATCTTGCATTTCCAGCAACATATTCTGAAGGAAAAAATTTGTCTCTGACAATGATAGAGAACATTAAGTGAACAGTGGCAATAAAAACTTTAAGATTGAGCACAGAGTTTCTTGTGCTCGAATTGACGAGGTCGCTGAGTTAGATTGGTTTGGAGGCGCGAACGCGCATTTGTTACTTTCCTGAAGTCCGCCGGTCAGGTTGTCGTTTCGAGTTCGGAAGTTTTACTGTGTATTGAATACATTTCTTCCTTACACCGAAGTCATGGACAAGCCATAAGGAATCAAAAACGATTGATTGGCAAATGAAGCATTTCTGCTACAAGAAAACAATCATCATATGGCAGGATAAAAAATTCCGCGGCAACATCGGTTGATATTACGAGTATAAACCCATTTGACCAATGAAAATAAGGGATACTCTGAAACAAAGTAAATTTTCTGAAAAAATGTATGCATACGGAAGTTTTTCAAGGAATCTAGGAACCGAACTTGAAAAATTCAGCAGTTTCTTGAAAACGTGGTGACTATATGAAGGAGTTTTGCGAGGAATTTAGAGACAAAAAATTGGAAAATTTATCAGTTTTGCGCAAGCCAGCAACCTTTCTACCTAATTCAAGTTCGCCAAGGGAGATACAGACACGCAGTCCATAATGATTCTGAGTAAAAATAAATTATTTGGAGTCTTATGCATATTTTTTTAAAGAAACCTCTTTAATTGTTAAATGTGTCAGGAGTCTACTCATTCATAATTCTTTCGTCAAACATTGAAACAGAATGCAAAAATTGCATGCATGCCACAAGGGTGAGTAATTAAACGTATATATCAAAATTACACGTAAGCAATAATTCGCTTCAGAAGAAAACATATCTGTCTATTATGTCTATTAAATGAACTGACTCAAGTTATGAGCTTACGTTCCGCGGAAAGCATCATAAAAAAATCGCTCCATCTCATTTTCGTGTCTGGTTGCGGCCGGTCACACAAATGTCCGAGTAAATTGGCAGGCATGATAATGAATCACAGGCGTTTTCGTTCAATCAATGTAGCTTGAGCTTCTAATTACTTCTGTCCAGCTAAATAATTAATGCACAAACTGCCCTGATATGCGATGCGAGAAGAATGGGGCTATTGGTGCGGCTAAATGGCCGTCGATTGACACTTTGCCACACGTTCTCTGACATTATCGTAGCCGGTGATTTTCAGCCGTTGAAATATGATGAATTCGAGAATTTGAAATAGATCACCAGTTTATAATGACTCTGTATGGCCATAAAAATAGACAATTAATTTCGTTAATTGCTTCACACGGTTAATACTAGGGCCAAATTAACCTAAACTCAGTTCAATTGATTGCCTAAAAACGCTAACAATAACTAAGTCCTAATTATTAATCTACATGGATCACTAGCAATAATATAATAAACTTGATATGGTATTTCGACAATATTCTTAGTCCCATGAAAAATCGGACTAACAAACACGCCAACTGCTAAGATCACGCGGACCGAATTTAGTCCCGAATTAATATTAAGATGTTACCCATGCTCTTCTTCTTAATAAAACGAGAAGGTCGGGAGTGCTTCCGATTATTTCATAATTTGTAACCTCCTCAACCTTATTATTTAATAATATTTAAAGACTTGCAATACGAAATATTTCTGCTGATGATACATAGCGTGACATGTGACATTATTCCAACCTGCGCTGAAATTAAAGCCATTGCAATTTGAATTCATTCTTGTGCTTTCTGACCGACAGCCTGATTTGAAGAAATAATTCAGGAAAGTTTGCAATAAATAAGCTAGCAGATGCATTATTTTGCTATAAGTAGTCTTGTAAGAATAATAAGCAAGAGGTGAAACGCATTATTTAGTCCGCACTATATATAAAACTTCAAAATGATATTTTAACGATCTCACTACAATTAAATAATGTTGACATTAAAATGACCATTCCAAGACAATGCATATCCTGCCTAGAATTTTGTCTATCTTTCCCATACTTACCTGACAAAATCAGTATTTCTTTCAGTGCTATTTCTTTCAAAACTCAGAATTTTTTTACGTGAAAATTTACTTCCCAAACATGTGCGTGTTATGCTCTGCATAATGAGATAATTAGAAGTGTTTCCTGCTCTTCAAACGGGTTATTAAGCAGGTAAATCTATAGCATGTAATGCAATTTTATAAAGCGCAGCCTGATAGAATTTGTTCACGGCATTGACTGTCGCCTTCAACATGCCACCTAGACTCGTATGCACCGCTGGCATGCATATATACTGCACAGGAAATGGCTTCTATTAAAATAAGCTCAGTAATTGATTAAAATCATAAAAATGTTTGTAAGTTTCATAATCATATTTTCGCGAACGTACCCCCCCGTGCCATCTCGCCCTTGTCGTGGGGGGGGGGCTTGCGTGTCTCGATGAGACCCGAGGCTGTGCGGTCTCAGATGCAATCATGGCCGAGTGGCTCGGGTGGAGAGTCCAGACTAACAGAGATGGCAAAACGCCCTTCTGGTAACGACCTGGCTCTCTTACGGATACGCAAAGACCTCCCCAACACACACCTAAAAAGTATTTTGGCCCAACCGGAACACGGTAGCTATAATGTTGACCGCCTCGTGGAGTACCTGAGAGCAATAAACATGTTCGACTGTATATGATCTGGTCAACGCTGAATACATGTGATGCAATATTTTCTTAGCCCATAATGCCCAACGTGACATTCGGCGCGAGATAGCTTAGCAGCTGAAGCGCTAGTAATCATAGGGTCACTAAACTAACTAACTAACTTTCGCGAACGTAATGACTAACACCAAATGAATTTTAATGAACCATATAATCAACTAGTGAATTAAGTCTGCGGTAAAATTATCGAACATTTTAGTTACAAATAATTTCTATTGAAACAAGTGTCAAGGTCTGGAAGCTCTCAAGATTTGCAACCTAGATATCATCGAAGCACGTAAACCAAATTATATCGATCGTGATCAAAAATACTTTGCAGTAGTACTATTCATCAGTCCCTCTTTTAAAATGGATATTTTCTGGTGTAAATTTGAGTTTTCTGTTGTGGAATTGTGTAAGCTAGAAAATGAATTAAACAGGAGTGACTCAAGAATTTTACTCGAACGAAGCGGATCGTTGCAGTGTATTTATGAAGAGTTTTTGATCTGCCAGAACGAAAGAAAGTCTCTTCATATTTAATCTTTTCTTTTCTAACTGGAATCATCTTTACAATTTTGTAAATATGATTACAGTTTGACTATCAAAGATCTATGACGCTATCGTTTATTTCGTATATGCAATATGGTAAATACTTATTCTAGATCTTTAAATGACTATCCATGTCTCTTATCTGGTGTATCTTTGCTTAATATTTAACTGAATACATCAGACGAACGACCTGGTGCAAATTGTCGTTCATGAGGTTGGAACTTATAATGCTGCCACTCGCAGGGGCAAGAAAACAAATGTTTAGAAGATGAAGGCTTTTAAGATCATTAGAAATGGACGAGATTTGTGAGATGAGTGAAATCAGGTTCAGCCATAATCGACGTAATAAAAATTTGTTCTCACCATAAAATGAAGCAGGAAACATTAGTTACAATCATTTCGTATATGTGCAGAAAAATCGCAATTTGAAAGCCTAAACGCAGAAAAATGTCACATTGCTATTTTCCATCAAAGTATTATTTGACGGAAATTGTATTCATGATAAATATTTCTTATTATATTTTATTTAGAGCATAGCATAGCATCTTCGGCGTTGAAGAAATAGGCCTGTTTAGGCCTGTCACCGATTTTTGTACGTTTCGTGAATTGTTCACAGATCTAAAAGCTGGCCTTTTGTCAAAATATTTTCCACTGACGTTGGTTTACATCATCACCGGAATTTTACTAGTTCCGTAGGTTGCTAGGCATTTCAAGACTGAACATATACATACTTTTGCATAGCACTGCCTATTTTATTCGTGAACGCGTTCATACTCGGAGCGTCAACAATATCATCAGGGAGGCTGTTCAACATGTCGGTGACTCGAAGAGAGAAGAAATGTTGTCTCATGGATGAATTGCACCGTGTTTTCTTAGCTTATAGCCGTGGCCCCTGGTGTTGATTATTGTCTCAAATTCTAGTTATCCTTCTGGAACCTTGTATAAACCTTGGGTATACTTGTATACTTCAATGAGGTCGCCACGTAGACGTCGATAACTGAGGCTTGGAAGCTTCATAATCTTTAATGTTTTTCACAAGACTTTCCGTTTAAGCCTGGAATTATCCTGGAAGGTTACGGAAGAGACGCTATAACAGGTATTTATCCATCATTTTACTAATTTTAATAAAAATGTATATTTTACGTTATTCTTTCAAATATCTGAGCAAAAACTGCCTATAAGGCAATACAAACGCACACTAAATTTTGCTACAAATATCGGCAGAGTGAGAATAAAGCAGCAATTTATTGATCTCGTATAGACATACCGCCGGGCGTTGACCTGAATGTGGCGAGTCATCAACACAACAAATAACTTGCGAGGCGATAAAATTATTCAAAAACTTCAGGAATCTATTCCGTGATAGAAAGATTCTTCACATGCACTCTTGTTTCTGAGTAATTAGAATCATTTATATCCATCAATTGCAACGCCGCGTAGCTCCCAGCATTGCAGGAAAATGTCTTCAAAATTCTTCATCAGTAGCGGCTCTGTAATTTAAGGCCACTAATATTTATATAAAATAATTCATACTTTTTATAAAGTTTTTAAAACGTTGCTTATTGTGTGAACCGAGTGTTCAACGATACAAAAGAGCAATTTGTGTAGTCATTCCTAAAAGGGAAAAATTCACGAGACGTTCGTTATTTTTATTGCATCAGGGTTCAGAATAGCTCTCCGAGCATCATCAAAATTAGCAGGGAATATACAAGTAATAAAAAAAGTCTTTTCCCTGCTCACCAAATTCGATTTTGAGAATTGGGCAAATATTTTGGTGGGAGAGATTTGTGATTAGAGCAAACAGTTGCATGATGTTAGAATTTTCCCAACGTGAGATGAAAACAGTTTTGAAAAATGACTGATGGTTTTTTAGAAATTTAATTCTTGATAAACTAGCAATACAACTTAAATTTACAAAAGTTTACTTTATCGGAAACCTGCATGTGATAAATTTACAGAAAATAGCAGTACACAGATCTTTGTAAAATAGATGTTGACATTTAACAGTTTTTTACTTATTTACTTAAACCTGCAAATCCTACTTCAGCTGCATGACATTCAAGGTATAGGTCAATAATTTTATTTATTTTCCATAAACAATTGAGACTTTAGAAACTTAACAACAGCGTGTTCTCCGACACATATATGACACTATAAGCTAAAATGCGCTGAATATGATAAATCTTTCTAACTATCTTGCACAATCATCGTTAGGAACATAAAAAAAACACAAATTAAATAAATGAAAGCTATCCTTTTAGCCTGAGCACCGAAAATACAAATCGTTTGGTTTTCTGTTGGAAACTCCCAGCTGAGAGTGAGACTCAACTTTGCCAGATTTATTTGTCAAGTCGGAGAAGTCATCGAACGTCAAAAGACAAAAAATCCTTGAATTTTCCCGCCAACAATGCGTGTCTTGCAGCTGCCATTTAAGGTTCATTTATGATTTCACGTAATATTTTGATATGTACTCATCTCACGCTCTATCGCAGAATAACGGTCAAAACTCTGATTGTTGCAGTACCTTTATCAACATTTTTACTCTCAAATTTCAGTATTAAAAAATTTCTACAGGCAGGATGGGTCTACGCATTGCCTGATGTTTCATCACAGATTATTCCTGCGCCCAATTTCAGCAGAGTTTTCCATCGCCCAAAAACCTGTTTTTGTCACAGATTAGCAAGAGCAGACAACCGTTTACAGATATTTTTTGTTTTCAACAAGCGAGCTTTGAATGTGTAGTAGCCTTTGCAGAAGCTTACTGCAAATGACAAAAACTTTCAGGGATAAAAATAATGACAAATTTATTATCCTACGTGATCATGCAAGTGTATGAAATCTACCCTTCTCCTCATTCGAAATTCGTCACTCTGATCGCAACTAATTGCACGCTCGTCCTGGTGATGTGTGCCAACTGGTTACGGAAAATTTCCTGGCCCCGACGAGAATTGAGGCGCTGTGGAAATTTGAGTCCTAAAGCATATTGATATATTAATAATATAATAAAATGTGTAATAAAATATAAGAATATCCCTATATTCCGATCAATAATTATTTAATTATTTAGCATAAATACAATTAATTGTGACCCCGAAAAAAAGCCTCTCCAGAGCAGGCACGTATCATTTACAGAAAATTGACGCAAACTTCAATTAATTAGTTACTTTCAACATAATTAGATCATCCATTGCATTATTTAGGTGACCGCTTTTCTTCAAGAAGTAATCTTTATAACAAAAATGAAGGAAATATTCTGGCTACTGACAAGTTACAAAGTTCGGAACCTGAATATTTTCAGTAATGAAACTACTGTAACCGGAATTGATGATTATCTTCTGAGAATGTGCATAGGGGATATCCGCGATCGTACAACGCAAAATTAAATATTTTCCAATGCTCGATGATAGTGGTATTAATGAAGCATAGCAGCCAAAACAAAAATTCCGTTCATTTAAATTAAAGTAGTAGTTATTAAAATAATGTAGTTCTTTTTAATAAATTGTAAACAGCGCACGAAAACCCAATTTTCGCAAGTTACGTCATTCAAAATTTAGACACGTTCATTGCCGGCTTTCGAGAACAGGGTGTCGTTTGGTGAACTCCACGGATGCTTTGATGACATCGATGGATTGATTGCTAAGTTCAAAGAACCATTCGGGTTCATTGGAGGGGAGGAATCTCTCACGTTATGTGCAACGTGTGATGTCTTTTGTTATAAGCAATGCTTTGAGTTCATCTATTATGAAGAGAACTTATATTCTACATTTAGTGTAACTTTGTACTAAGCGCTTTACCAAAGACATTTCTTGCTCTAAACGCACTTCAGAGCTTAACTGTCTCCTTTAGTGATAGCAATTTTATAAATACCACTCGAGCAGTTTTCGGTTATTTCCTCAAAAGCTGTGCTATAGAAGGACTTTGGACTTGCAACTTGAGCCGTGAGCAGATTCTGAAGAGCAACAACTTTAAGCGAGAAACTACCAGGGCCAACTTGAAGCGAAGTTTGAGGCAAGAAGTTTCCAGAAGGATCTTACGTTTCAAAGTTCAAGAACTTTGATCTATTGTGTTCGAACAATAGACTAGGAAGAAATGTCAGTGACCATGGGCCAGACTGTATCTTTTCCCGTGTAGATTTGAATGATGGTGTCATTTAATGAACGTATCGCTGCTTCAAACAAGTTTCCGGCCAGGGCAGTTGCCCGCATGTTTTACTGCATTACGCCATTTTATACATAAGAAAAAATGGATTGGAATAAATTCAATGACAGTGAAATTAGAAGAAAAAACTTTTTGGTATAAATGGCTTTAAATATATTAATTTTATTCAATAAATCAAACTCTCTTAATTACTATTGAACTAGAAAAACTAAATTTCTTAAGTAACTCTGGTACATCAACGGCGAAATTCAATGGTAAGTATAAAGCGAGGTCTGAATTGCATTAATCAAATTAAAACCTTCCTGCAGCGGGCTTCGCATGAAAGCCTGCAAATAAATTTTAATATTAACATTTCTCTCCGTAAGCAAATAATTAGTCGCTAGATTTGATCAAGGTTCCGCTCCAGTTTGATCAACGGTGGTTTTTTTACGTTAGCAATCCACATTTTGTTCGGCGTATAAGTGGAAGGAACGTAGAATTGTGAGTTCAGAGCAAAATCAACGAGCATTTTACCTTAGATCGAAGCGCTGGATGTGTCGGGCAACTCTCCCATGCAGATTCAATCTTCAAACTCCAGAATATGAAATGTTCAGCAGAACGTCAGATGCTGTGTTCTATGCAACTCATTAATATTTCCCAGATCTGAGATTTACTCATCTCGAACGCAGCTGAAATCTCAAATTTTTCATTTTAATTCCCGCACAACTTCCTAAGTCTTGAATTCATTAAATATATTTTGTTATACATATTTTTAATTTTTTCCAACTCGACCTGATTGCACTAAGCGTTGCAAACTCGTTTTCTAATTTTTTCACGCATAGGGTAACTTACTAACAACTTATGCCCCTTTAGATATTCTTCTCGTTCAAGTTGAGCAATCGAAAATTGATTCCTTTTTAGTAACCCTTCCATTACATTCATATAACGTGAAAAAATTAAACTTGATTCGTTTCGTCGTTTGTAGAAGAC
This sequence comes from Hyalella azteca, assembly GCF_000764305.2. Taxonomy (NCBI): domain Eukaryota; kingdom Metazoa; phylum Arthropoda; class Malacostraca; order Amphipoda; family Hyalellidae; genus Hyalella; species Hyalella azteca. Next base: position 524,564 of record NW_025931927.1, on the reverse strand, counting down.
AAATTTAACATAAAGAAATTTAACGCATAATATTTCAATTTACACCATTCGGTGGAGGGAATATTTCACAAGAGATAGGGAGAATTCCTCGCTCATAATGTAAATAAGTATCTCGAAATTCTGATCAACGCATGTCCGTTTCATCACGCTATAGCCAAAACATGACGTAGTTTCATTTAAGGCATACCTATGCTTTTAATTATAATGATAAGGGTACTGTTTCATATACCGCCGATGCGAGCATTTTTTCTTTTATTTTACCGAGACTGACAGTTCCTGCGGGATCGCTAAATACAAAATATATATTTTCCTTCAGCACCAGCATCTCGCTGTCTCTGTCCTCTGCACGTTCACCGCATGAGAAAAGTCATCAGGGAATAAATATCATATTTACCAATGCATAGCTAGGAAAGCCCCAAAAACAATAAATAAAAATCTTGCATAGTTGAGATTTGATATAAAGTTACATTTGTACAATAAATCACAACCTTTTTATTAAAAATCACATCCTGCATGTCTCAGTTTATACGAGGAATCGTCTATTTGTTGCTCTGAAACATCAAAGTTACAACTCTGATACGGGGACGCTTCTCATTAATTTATGTGCGCATTTGAGTGCTGTTTAAATACTCGCCGGCTCCAAAAATTTGTAAGTAAAAAGTTTCATTTGTTTTCCAATGTAACTGAGAGCTACATAAGATGCGTTTAAAAAGTAATATTTTCTAAAGACCACACTCCTAAAGAGGCCGGTGTCTCCTATGTTACACATGTACAATGAATTTCTTATTTTGTTTTTAAATATTAAAAAATATTTGTACAATTTTTTATTTGAATATTTAAACAAAATTCCTGGTTTTTTACTTTTTTCTGTCCATTGATTCATGCTTTATCTCCGACTTTACGCCAGTGTGCAAAATTTCAGATAGATTGGACAGGTTCAAGTCTGTTAAATATCGATTATAAGATTTGTGGCAGACCGACAAACAAACAACAAGAAGTGAAGTTAAAGAGAAGTGTGTTAAAAAAATGATTGGTTTCTATAGAAATTAAGAATATTATTCATTAGTATTTCCTTGCAGTATAGGAAAATTTTGGGTTTTGGTTCAAACACTTTGACTTTAGACATAATCTAAATTAGAACCTAAACGAGTGGGACGACGACACCAATCACCAAGTTTCAAATATACACTCCACCAACCATACCTGTCACGACTCCTTATTCAAGGTGCATCATTTATACAGCAAACCTCGCTATAAAGACTAATGCTATTTTTATTATGAAACGTTTTCCATTTCCGATTTGCATGCCTAGAACGACTGGGATCGAACATCGACCGACAAGAAATGCCCATCAGTCCTCAGCAGACCTCAACATGCCGAGGCTGCCGAGAGAAACAATCCATGTGGATTTCATGGCATGAAACCATGCCATTATAATCATGATTAACTGGCCCCTTCCATTTAAAGATCACAGATTCTAATTATCAAGATCAGTGCGGGAATCTCCGTAATCAGGAAAAAGAAATCTAAACTTGACATCAAAGCTACGCTACTGTTCGCATTACAAGATTTAACCATAGTGGTCGTTGGTTTTGATTAAACTGGGAGCAGAATTACATTTAATGAAAAATATAAAATGTTTAAATGTAGTGCATGACAAAATTATTTTTGTTTCTCTTGTTCAAAATTCGAAAGTTGACGCAGATTAATTAGTATATTTCCAGTTCATTTCTACGTAAAATATTAATCATTGGAACATTCCTGCAGAAATGAACATGTCACAAAATTATCTTGTAGAACCGATGCAAATAAATTATTTTATGGCCCATGAAATGAAATTTGAAGGCGATCAACTTAATAAATAACTACTACTTAGCGATAGCTTGGAGACATATTGTAATTTGAAGTTCGGTTTTTCGCTCTACATCGTAATCGTAATAATATTTATAAAGCTTGAGAAATCTCATGAAAATTACACCAAACGTCTAACCTCCAGTTTGCTAAAATTACTCTTTCATAAATGTGTACACAGGTAGGATGAAATCAATTACTTAATTAGAAACGTAGCGTTTTTCATCAGAAAAATTTCCTGCAAAAAATAAATGTTCCCAAGATACTCGACCACGATGCGCTCCCTGCGCCTAAAGAAACATGCACCGTCAAATAAAGTTGGTAGCTGGTAACAAAAAAAAAGGCATTTTAGATGTTCTTTATATTGCTTGAAATCAACGAATTCATTCTAAAAATGAAATATTGACAATGTAAGTTGAATTGCAATTTAGAAGTATTTTAAAACAAGTATATTATTGAAACGAAAAATAAGAATGGTGTTTGTTCGAGTTCTAGTATTACGGTTTCCACATGAACAAGACTTCAAGTCAAATGTCAACTTCAATATTTCTCCGCGATTTTGATGGCCAGGTTAGGAAAATGTACCTCCAGACTTCCTTTTATTTTCAAAACGTTAAATGTCATTCAAGACGACGTTTCGAAGCTTCTTAATCCTCTTAATCTTCCTTTGATTACAAGACCCTGACGCAAACGCCTGCCTTTAATCTTTCAAAAATTGTAATTGTTCACACTTTTTCACCGTGATATCTGCTTCCACTGACGCTTATTTTTTAATTACTGCCGTGAAACGCTCCAGTAATTACCGCTGAAAAAGACTTGAATGCGTAATTTTTCCTTCCATTTTCGATGATCAGGCCAGCACAAGAAATTGGAATTCGATAATAAAAAGAGCTTTTTTTCCTGATACCAACAAGCAACATTATTATTATTATTATTATTATTATTATTATTATTATTATTATTATTATTATTATTATTATTATTATTACAATGGGGTTGTATATGGATTACTTGGTAAATTGAAAATTCAGCTTCGTAATAAATAAATACTACGAGCTGAGCTCTACCGGTAATATTCCAAATGATAATTGAGAAAGAGAAAGCACCCGAACATCATACAAAGCCATTTGTATTTTCGTATTTGAGAAAAAAATTTGTTCTGATATTAGACTTATTTATACCGAAGAAATTTTACGAATGCTCGACACACAATGCCACTTGGAAATTAATGCGCTAAATCGTCATAATTATAACTTGTGAATTGTTCATCAAGCCTGTGAAGTCTGGCATTACAATTGTAGTCTGGTATTATATACTGAAGAAAAGTCTGTGAAGTCTGGTATTACTGAAGAAAAGTCTGTGAAATCTGGCATTACTGAAGAAAAAAAGATTCAGCACAACTGCAGAACTGGAGGTATACTCCGCTCCCCAAATTTCATTCTTAGCAGCCATTTGGCGTTCACCTCACATAATTTAGGAAGGAAATTGTGGTTATTATTATAATATAATGATGGCTCTTGCTCTCCCTGTCCATGGACGGTTGCTTAGCACAGAATTGAGGGCCTCATCCAGAAGTTCAGCCGTCCAGTGCAAGCAATCTGCCCTGCGTTCACGAACACCTCCGTCTCACTGCTAACAAGGAGCGTTGCGGTTGCCTATGCAAGATCGGCTAATGCAAATTTGCTGTTCAGCAGTTAGCTGCCTAAATTTAAAGTAATGCACTGGTGAAGTTGTATGTAATGCCATGACTTGAGAATCCTGATAAAAATTCCAAAACTAAAAAATATATCTATAAATATTATATACATCAAGATAAACTTCTATATGAATCGTTTTTCTGGCCTAATAAATACTTATCAAGTTTCTAGAAATCTTTTTTTAGTAGTTTTCCGACCAACTAATTAAAGCCAATATTATTCACATTCTGCGACCGGTAAGTCCTACACACGAAAAGCATTAAGTGGTAAGCCTTTCGTCAAGCATATACAATATTTTAGATTAAGGCTCTAGACACGAAACAAAATCTACGGCCTCGCGCCGCCAATAACCGATAATGCGGGGTTTTGGACCCCGGCTGTACGCGACTACATTTAATTTATCGTTATAGGAGCGGTACCGTCGCACAGGCCGCGACATGGAGCGTTTGCCGGCGGTCAGTCTGCCCTTGAATCTAGATTGTAGCTTTTTGCTCATAGAAATATTTTCATCAAATATATGTAAAGCAACTGATGAAGTAATTATAAGAGAAATGAAGCGATGTTCTTAACAGATAGAGTAATCCATAATCAATATACGAATATATTTTATAATAAATTGAACCACATAAAATTAGACAAGTTATGAGACTGAAAGCGATCGCGGAGCATGTATAGAAATTTTACAGTTTCTTCAGACATCTTTACCAGTTTACCGTGTAATTAAACTGAAATTTAGTTGATTAAACAGTTTTCCGAATCATTGAATCAAATTTCTAACATATTCCTTTTCTTTCCCTTCTCCGAATTTCCTAACACTTTCCCAGTATGACGGTAGAAATTTTAAAGCTCGTTCAAATAACTGATTTACTTTTCACACGTCTCATTCATAAGTTCCATTCTTAAATGAGTTATAAACACGATTATCGTAATTTTTCGTAATGTAATCACAAGTATGTACGAAATTCATATTCATCCTGACAGCGTTGTGCAGTAAGATTTATCTAAATTTCAGTGGAATGCGATGTTTACTGGAAACGAATAGACTCGAGCGCTTAAACAATTTGGAAAGTTATTCAAGCTTGAACTTTAGCCATTTCCTTTCATACAGGATAGTCATGCAGTGCACTTTTTATTAAAAAATACAATTCTGTACAGAAAATGAGTCAAAAAAACAGTCAGTTCGGTACTGAAATTTCAATTTAGTACTGAATAAGTTTCTATCCAAAATTCCGCATCATTCTTTCGTTACAATAAATAATTAAATTGACCGTTTAATGACAAAATGCTCGTGATGATAACTCGTTAGATGAAACCATAACGAAACTGGAGATAAATTAGGTTCACGCAGTGCAGCAGACTCATTAACTCTCATGAAAATTCTCAGGTTGAATTGATTGAAGCCCCGCACAAAAGCTGAAAATAATTAATAGTGAGAGAAATATAAAATGAATGCTATTAATACTTCAAACGCGCATAAATATTATCTGAATTTTGCAGATCGACGTTCCAAATAAAGATGGAATTCAATATTAACGTCCCCTACTCGGGAGTGCTTTAAATAAAAACCTTCCTCTGGGTTTTCGCACAAACATTTTTGTGAAATGGAGATTGAGAGTCGCGAAATTATAATGTCTCTCAAAAATTCAATAAATTCCAATTTTCATTGTACTTGCTAATTTATTTCGTAGGAAGAGTACACATTTTTAGCGCACAATTCTGATAGTAACATTTATTCTAGTGCGCTAAAACCGGGGACAAACTATTTTCTCGGCTTCTCAGTTTCCAAGATCTCAATGTTTAATGAAAATATTCTGAGCATATGCCATTTAATTATTCAACAGAAATTAAATTTTCAGCCATGCGAGTTTGCTTAAATTTTTCCATCATACCAACCTCAGAATGCTGATATAAAAATGAAATTAAATTCATGTTATTTTGATTATTGTCAAATTTGGAGTGATATAAAGTTTAAGTTATTTAGGTACAATCTCTGAATGAAAATAACTTAAGCAGGCTCATACTTTTGTTTTGTTGGGTTATCGCACACCCAAATGGGTGTATAAATGAATCAAAGAATTTTATAAAAATGACGGAAAATGGAAAGAAAATTTGGTAGCAAAATTTTTCAAGTATACGTAGAGCATATATCAGATGTCGAAGAAGAATATTCATCTTCTCGGCGTCGTCCTCAGCCTAACCGCCTTTGGGGCAGCCTTGGGAAGAGGTATTTTGAAAGACCCAGCTCGTTCAATAGCGGGCCAGATCAATATCAATCACAGGGGACGGCGACACACTTCGATTCTGGTAGAGGCGACGTCGAAGCACTAAGATTCAGGTAGAGGAGCAAGGGACACACTTCTATTCAAGTAGTCCTCGCAGTAAAATTGACTGCAGAGCTGCTGCTCTACATAATGATTACTGCAAGGATAAAGTGGAAAATCTGCTGGTACAAGATTGAGAGTGATATCTTACGTAATTCTCAAGCGTGTTATTAATTATACGAAAATGATGTCCTTAAATTGGCGTGAACCGAGCGATAAAGGAATTTATTTAACTTCATAAGAGCCCACTTGCGATTTCCTCGGCTTTTTGTGGCGGATCTTCGTAAGCTGAGAAATGTGAATAGAAAAATGACTTTATAAATTTACCTCTCGTTGATGCTACAAGAGGACGTTGAAGTATTTCATTCCGCTTCATGTCTGGAAATACGTTCTTGAATCAAAAACGCAGGCAAATCCAATGAATCAAGAAAGTGTCATATTATTAGACAGGGAGACAGCATTGATCGAAAAGTTTTAAAGGTTCGACTGACTGAACGTTATTGTCATTTTTTTTAATCAAGCACAATGCCAATTGTAGTTACATATAATATAAGAAACAAAGATCTTCATTTAAAGAATCCAGTTCTGTAGAAACTGTAAAAAATATACTTGGGAATTCGAACTGCTGTAGATGACTGAAGTATGCCCGTATGCAATGACTGAAAATTCCGCACAACGTAAGCCTTTTTGTTATCAAGTTACCTAAAAATGTATGTGAAACAAACAACCTTTTCAACATAACATTTTTTAATACAATAACAGATCATGTGTAACCGAATATTTTGCACAGAAATGTAAGTGGTTTGAAATGAAAACTTTTGTAAGAAAATAAGTGCTGATGCTCACATCAGATAAAACTACACGAGGCCTCGGTGCAACAAAATGACCTGGTGAATCGAGTTACGAAAGAAGCTACACGAGACAGCCAGGCTCGGCTAACAGAAGAAAACATAAGAGAATGTCAGGTGAAACTAATTAATTACAACTGGCAGGTGTCTGTGCTAGACTCTCCTCCGACACTATAATTGTTAGCAGCGAGTATTTATGTTAGACAACGGCATGTGATTGTTCACGCTCTAATCCAATCTCTCTCTTTATTTCTTTATTACCCGAGACAGCCATCTATTAACTTTATTAAAAATCTAACGGATGTCATTTCGAATCTAATGCTCCGATGACTTTATTCCACTGATATTTTTTCTAAGACATCCACATTTGCACTACACTGGGATAAAACATTGTATTTCTTATAAACTCAACGTCCCCTTCAAAAGCATTTATCGAGTTCAATTAAGCTCGTAGATATGAAAATATGATCGTTTCAAAAAAATTCATTCAGCAATTTTGTAAATTGGATTAAATGAAATCCAGTTAAAAAAGATTTGTCCATAATTAAAATCTTCGAAATAAAATTAATTCGGTTCTGTAATAAATAAACTAATTGGGTTTAGTTTAGTTTAGCATAGAAATTCTGGTGAAAGTTCAGCAGCGGTAGAAGTGCTATGCAGCGGCCGAAGGATTGTAGACAATTGAGGGGATTGTAAATTTTTTTTAAGATTTCAAACTTTTCTCCGCAGATTCCTGCTCATTGATTAAAATACTTAGACGTTCGGATGTTCGTGAATGTGATACCATAGATGAAAGCTTCCGCATTACCTTTAGTGGACATAAATATCCTATACAAATGACAAATTGGAACCATTTGTAAGATCAAATACTAGAAATTAATTGAACTTATTCTAACGCGTCTCTTCAGTCAAATTGATTTTTATTTATCTATTTATATATTTTTATGTAGCGATGTCATTTGAATGCGCAGTAAGTTAATTGGGCTGCATCTGATCAAACCTTCCTTCTGGACGCCTTGTGTAAATTTTATTATATAAATTAGCACGCGTCTCGGATACTGTAAAAATGGACGCTTCATTGACCATGGCTATTGATACCAATCTAGTCGATTCATTTTACGACCAAAAATTTGTATTGTAATATAAAAATTGAAATAATCCCGAATCTCCGAGTCAATCTTATTTTTTGCGTGAGTATGGAAGCTCGGTGACAGGTTCTTCCAATTTATCGGCAAAATGACTCTCACGAGACCGCGGACGAGCCGCCGAAATTGAGCCCATTCTTATAGGCACGGGACCGTTGGAAAAAGCTAAGGAACGTCGCAGAACATTCCCCAGGAAGCAATCTATTTCGTTCCTGAGAAAGTCTCAACGAATTTAATATTTCAGGACTCGCGTTGGAACCATTTTCCTCACAGTTCAAATCCCGCGTCAGCTTAGCATTGCGAATTTATTCCACATTGCAGCACAAGTATTTGAGCTACGAACTACGTCAATAAAGGATTGCCGGCCAAATAACTCCGACATGAAGCTCAAGTTTTGAATGGAAATTATTAAGGGTAGGCAATAAACCAAAAAAATGTTCATAACTCGAGCTTCCAATTAAAGAACTTGTTTACTATTAAGGCCGTTTTTATGTTTTCCTCTCAATTTGCTTAATCTAGACTGACAACAACTGCATTTCACACATGGAGGTACGAAATATTTTCCTCACATTCGACCTGAGAAGCATTTAAGAAACCTGCGTTGAACACGCATACATGTTTCTTTATAAATGCCTTCTTCTCAACAAATTATAGGGAAATCCAGTATGGCTTTCTCTTCCACGTTGTTTCGCTCCATATTACACCAGCAAGTGGCAAAAAGATACAAGTTTTTCTGCTTAAATGGGAAATTCAAGGCAAATAGTCCGTCAAAAAATGAAAGGAAACGACCGTCTGGGATTGCTTCTGGGTCTCTGCAGCCCACAGACCGACGAAGCGTTCTGTACGACGCTCGTGGTGTCACTCGTACATCATCAGCTGCAAGTATCGAACTCTCTTCTGAGGCACGAAGAAGTTCACCAAACTTCAAGTGCGAACCATCGACCGAACGAATTTCACTCATAAGTTTATTTTCGACTGACTTGTGCTTCAAGGAAAAAATCTCAAAAATTTAAAGGACGTATTACATCGCCATGAGTTACCTTAAAATTGCTCCTCGATAGGATATTTCCACTAATTTTAAGATACAAAAGGCCATTTTCTGAAAACAGGATTAGAAAAGCGTCAATTAGTCCCACATTAACATTGATATGAATATAGTTGTGCTGAATTAACTCGTAATACAACAACCAACTCTCCTAAAGCAGTTCCAATCAACTCATAGATCTAAGAACTTTGACAGAATAACCTTATTTCATCAGGGCGCAATTATACTCGTTCAGTTTGACAGCGCGGAAAATATTGTTTGACCCCACCGCCACCGAGTTGTCTGACCCAAAAACGATGATAGATTGGAGATTATTTCACGTGGAGCAGAAATGTGTAGCAAGGCTTATGTTTTGAGAAGCAAGGGGAGCGGACGTGATGAAGAGTTTTCACGTCGCTCCAAAGTAAGATGAGTGAGGCGCTCCGAGCTTCAAGCTCAACATTTTTCCTCGGCTGCCAAGATTTAGTGGAGGAAAAGACCAGGGCGTCCTGCGTTGCGCAAACTGCATGACACTCTTGGCAGCTTTAAAGGAGAAGTGGTTTATGTTGACTGCGTGTACAAGGCGAGCTTCGTGGAGCTTATACAGCATAAAAGAATTAAAGATATGCGGATTCAGGCGAAATTTTCATGTTAAAAACGTTATCATGAACCAACAGTCAAGAAATATTATAATAAAGTCTGCTTTTAAAAGGCATATTTTAGTCAGGGGAAAACGTAATTTTTATGAATATCAAGCTGAAGTGTAAGTAGGTCGCGCTTCATCATGTCGTGTCGAAAAGGTTAAATTATAGTATATAGATCTTCTATCAATGCAATGGCAACTAATTGGGAATGTTCAAATTTAATTTCTATACAATACATTTTCAAATTTAACGTAGTCATTCAGCGGCCAGGGAGGTCGCGACTTTGCTTAATAGGTTTTTGAGGCTTTCCCTCAAGCGAAACCGGAGTCGGGCTACCATCCTTGCTACTCCCACCTGTGTCGTTCCCGTTGCCTACCTCTGTGCCCATCCGTGCGTTGGATTATCGTCTTGTGGCTCCGTACGGGTGATGGAACTTCACTAGGCAATAACACCTACTAGACGACTCCTCACCTGGACCCGGAAGAGCCTGTACTTCTGTTTTGAAGCCGCAAGTCGCTAGACTACCCTGGGCCGTGGTTCAGCAACTGCTTCTTGAAGTGCTTTAAGTTTGCTTTGCTCAGAAGTAAAAACATTCATCCGGCTACATTTTGTCTTCATTCGAAAGTAACTAATTACATATATCACATTCCTCGTTAGTTGCCTGTTTCCTAGATTTATATGTTGATTGATTTAAATAATTGATGCAATGATAACTGATGTAAATGATAACTGATTTAAACTGATGGCTGATTTAAACTTTTGACTAATTTAAACTGATGACTGATTTAAATTGATGACTAATTTAAACTGATGACTGATTTAAACTGATGACTGATTTAAACTGATGACTGATTTAAACTGATGACTGATTTAAACTGATGACTGATTTAAACTGATGACTGATTTAAACTGATGACTGATTTAAACTGATGACTGATTTAAATTTATAACGATTTAAACTGATGACTGATTTCAACTGATGACAGATTTAAACTGATGACTGATTTAAACTGATGAACCTGATGACTGATTTCAACTGATGACTGATTTAAACTGATGACTGATTTAAACTGATGACTGATTTAAACTGACGACCGATTTAAACTGACGACCGATTTAAACTGATGACTGATTTAAACTGATGACTGATTTAAACTGATGACTGATTTCAACTGATGACTGATTTAAACTGATGACTGATTTAAACTGAAGACTGATTTAAACTGATGACTGATTTAAACTGATAACCGATTTAGAATTTAACTGATTTTGAATTTAACTGCTTTCGAATTGACAATTGATTCAAAATTGACAACTAAGTTATAACTATAAAGGATAACTGATTAACAATTTATTTCCCCTTTTATAACTTGGTCTTGACCGCAGTCTTATTCTATCTAGGACGAGTGTACTGACGAGATAGGTAGTGTGGAAGAAGGGGTGGCGCAGCTCGGTTGACCCTTCAGTGGACGGCACGCAACGATTTGGCTTATTTTTACTTTCAATAGATCCTCGAAAGATTTATTAATTGCTCGATCGTTGTTTTCCTGTCCTCGCCACGACATTATTTTCGTCATGTCTTGCCTGTTAATTTCTGGTGCCGAATTTGGTTGCAACCGAACTTTGTGTCGTTATAATAAAGCGAGGAGCACACGTTACCTTTAAGGTTATCTGTACGGTTGTTGTTCTTTTGTATTTTTAATGAATCAAATACATAGGACCAATAGTTTCCTTGTCTTGTCAGCCACTCGCCGCCTGCGTTAAACCATCCTTGAACTGCTGAAATTCGTTCTGTTCGTGTTTTCGTGGTTTATAAGACGTTTTCACCTTAGCGAACGACCAATAGTGAAGCAACACTGCCACTTTTTATCCGTTCCTTCCTAGCTAAACATACCCACTTTTACATAGTATCATGGTGAAAAATTTTCGACTTGCATCGTCGGAATCATAGTTTTCCTTTTCAAGTTTTTCAGAACTCAACTTTTCAAGTTTTTCAGTAACCAAACTACGTTGTTGTAACCAATTACCGGAAGTATTTGAATTATTCAATAGTCGGTCAAATTGTTGACTAATGACTGCTGAACGAGTTCAATGACCAGTATTGTCCACGCATTGAACAAAGTATTCCCTCTCTATTCACGGTAGGCACTGCACTATACCGCATGGAAAGGCAGTGAGCGGCGGTTCTGGATAAAAGTCGGGCTAATGACGCCGAGTTATTGTGCCATTGAAACCTGAATTCGAAGCCTTGCTTGTTCTTCCTAAAGCTTGCCAGGGAGAGTCAGGCTCATTGTGCTCATAATGCAGCGTGTCAGCTGTGTACATGGTACAGCTACGCTGAAAATACATCGGCAATAAGTAAACTGAGGTAAAAGTTTGGCGAAGTTCACAATTAACATCGCGATAAATATTCATCAAACGATTCTTTTTGTACTATCCGTGAAAAACTTGTTCGAACTGATCACGTGACTATAGTGTTGGTAAATATCATAGTTAAATTCCTTGACATGAACACAAGTGATTTGTCCGTAGCTTGATTAATTCAGCCGGAAACTCTCGACGCATCTTGAGTAACGTTTAATCCGTGAGAAGTTATCCTCGGTATTTTAGCGGCTTGCGGGCATCATCAAATTACTGGCATGCTTGCACTCGGCCAACACAATGTCACGGCCATCATCCTGGAGATAGAATAACCAAAGGAATCCGCAGCTTTTATTCCTCAACGTTATAGTTCATTATGGAACTCTCGAATAATATTTCAAGCGTGCCTGAGGTAGTTTTTGTAGTAAGCTAATCGCGACATTTAGCGTTAAAATGGTTGCCTATGCTTTGCGTTTGATAAAATTTCCATGTACCAAAAATTAGATTTTACTCATTTCGATGATACATATATAAAGGGCGGATAATCAGGAGTCTTAATGATTTTTCTATATTTTTACAATTTGCGATTATATGTTACGCTTTATTAATCTTCGAAATAATAGAATTGTCATCTATTCGATCATCCTGCTACAAATTTACAACATCATAGATTCGGTGCTCGCATACAGGCCGACAATTTTCAATATAATAACAATGATAATAATTCACAGCATCGCGCAGCATTATGCATAGGAGTGAAGATTATGCACAGCCACCGCCCGCCCACTGTCAAGGGCCGCGCTGGGCACTGAAGCTAACGAGCTGTGAGTGCCGGGGTGTTTGTACAGCACGAGACAGAAGCCTGGTCGTCTCGTGGCAGTGTTGACACGGGCACGAGACAGGAGCCTGGTCGTCTCGTGGCAGTGTTGACACGAGCACGAGACAGGATCCTGGTCGTCTCGTGGCAGTGTTGACACGAGCACGAGACAGGATCCTGGTCGTCTCGTGGCAGTCGAGACAGGAGCCTGGTCGTCTCGTGGCAGTGTTGGCCACGAGACGACCAGGCTTAGTGAATTAGTTGTGTTTAAATCTCAGTCAGTGGCTCACTTCACTAAAATTTATCGAAATTAATGCACTTTTTGAACATGTCAGAGTAAATAATCGATTTCAACAGGCTAATGTTGGTGCTCTTCGTGTAATTGACCAGAGGAAAATTATGCTGCTTCTGGCGTTGCTTGATTGAGGTTCACGGGCGCAGCTTCAAATAACCTTTCATTTCTCTGTACCTACCCTAATATAAATAACAACGTTACGCATCCCGCTTGAAATTGGATGCGTCAAAAAAACGTCATATTAAAAACGAAATTAAAATTCAAAGGGGAAAAATTGTTGCGACGCGAGTGGAGCAGCTCCGTGAAATCTCATAACCAGCGCCATTAATCTCAGTAATCACAAGATTTGACGTGACCATGTAATAAGCCCTCATTTGATGCTACGTTATAAGCATCACAGCATCTGTTTATGGATTCTCGTCTGAATTACCGCTTCATCTAATTAAATTAATTCTACAGAGTCTGATGAGCAGGATATTCGAATTTTCCCTCAAATATATTTACCGTTCCATGTGAACCCTCACGGAACTTCATTAGCCTAGCATGAAGGCACGAATTAATAAGCTAGGAAACCCATAAACGTCAAACGAATTGGGGTAAAAATCAGATCATTTGCGGTTAGGAACGGATGAAAAGTGGAATTTTCGCTGGAGTGCCGAATTCGTTGGTCAAAATAAATCAAAAGTGAAGCATTCCAAGACTTGGTTGATCGCCACTGCATGAACATTGCACAGTAGGACGGATATTTACAAGCTCCATTACCTACGAGTTTTTACCAACACTGAGCAGCACCTTTTCGAATCTGAACAAAAGTTAGAATCAGGGAGCACCAAAGAAATGAACTGGAATGATTGCCACAGCTGTAGCTCGACGAATCCGGCCATTTTAGAAAGGAAACAAAAACACGTGTAAAAAATTTTCACTAATTTATGTATCGCAATGATGAATATTTGAAGTCTGAAACATCTCTGCATATTGCTTTAGATTTATCATTTCTAACAATGAATGCCGAAATTCAGTACAGCACAAGTGGTCTTCCTCCGTTCCTCCGACACGTTCACTCATGGTACGTTTTTTAACCGCTGCTTTAATGCCTCCCAAAATACAGACTTTCCCGTAGATAAAAACTTTACTACGCCGTCATAAGAAGTTGCCAAAGCCATTATTCGGTTTAAGGGCTACGTTAATCGTGAAGTTTGCTAAAAACGCCGTCAATCACCCGGAGGATATTTCTAGCACCTGACGCACCAAGCAAATTGCATCCTGTCGCCTGCAGCAGACTACTGTTTCATCAGTCATCGCGACACACGAGGTGTCAGTGTATATGGAGATTTCGTGATGATATTACTTATGGTCGAACTATTTGCAAGATAATAAGTTTTCACTAAAACATAATACAATAGAAAGATTGTGAAAATTGAAGTGAAATTATTTTTCATTTCACGTAAATTTTAGTTTGATTTCATATCGCACAATATTGAGACTAGCAAGTTGACCTAGGGCTGCACCAGAGCTTGAGACCGATAAGCGCTAGGTCAACCTAGCGTATAAAAAATTGATCAGGCATAACAGGTCAGCTCAGCTTAACCGACTGATGCTTCGTAGCAATGTCTCGGCTCGGCAGATACACTGCGCGTTTCATGAGTTCGATTTTTGCACGAGTGACACTACAATTTATATGCAAATGCATTGAAAAGCCAACGCAACTCAGGAGCTCTGAATGAACGGCAACGATAATAGGTCAACAGAGGACCAGATGAAATAAGTCGGGGCCTGCCATTCACACACTTGCCATTCTTATATATATAACACACCTGCCACTCTTATATTATGTAACACACCTGCCATTCTTATATATGTAACACACCTGCCATTCTTATATATGTAACACACCTGCCATTCTTATATAGGTAACACACCTGCCACTCTTATATATGTAACACACCTGCCATTCTTATATAGGTAACACACCTGCCACTCTTATATAGGTAACACACCTGCCACTCTTATATAGGTAACACACCTGCCATTCTTATATAGGTAACACACCTGCCATTCTTATATAGGTAACACACCTGCCATTCTTATATATGTAACACACCTGCCATTCTTATATATAACACACCTGCCATTCTTATATATGTAACACACCTGCCACTCTTATATATATGTAACACACCTGCCATTTTTATATATGTAACACACCTGCCATTCATATATATGTTGATACGGATTGTTTAGAAAATAACATTTATATTGTTTAATTGACTTTGATTACATTAAATAGTTTTTTGAAATTCACTTAAACCTTTATAATTTCAAAAACATTCTTCAAAACCGAATAAACTAAGTACAATTTAACGCAAACCCAATTGAATCCAGCTTTCTCGGATGTTACAGAGATCATTAATGTTTCAGAGATCATTATTGTTTCTGGTATCATTAACATGTCCATTTCTCCCGCGCCGCGGAAGTTCTCCCTATAAATGGCTTAACGTAATATTAACTCTCGCCACCCTTCACCCATCTTTCACAAGGCATTAGCAACGAAAGTTTCGTAGCCTTGGGCTTCCAGGATTGCGCGTTCACTTGGCGATTGCATTTCTCATTGTTCTTTAATTTCACGATTGCATTCCTCCAATGCATATTCACTTCACGATTGCATTCCTCAATGGCCTGTCACTTCTAATTTCATTCCACAATAACACTCTAATTTCACGATTGCATTCCTCAATAACACTTTAACATTATGATTGCAGTCCCCATTGCTCGTTAACTTCACGATTACATTCCTCACGGCTCATTAACTTCACGATTACATTCCTCGCGGCTCATTAACTTCACGATTACATTCCTCGCGGCTCATTAACTTCACGATTACATTCCTCGCGGCTCATTAATCACGATTACATTCCTCACGGCTCATTAACTGCACGATTACATACCTCGCGGCTCATTAACTTCACGATTACATTCCTCGCGGCTCATTAACTTCACGATTACATTTCTCGCGGCTCATTAACTTCACGATTGCATACCCCAATCACACTCAAACTTCACGATCGCATTTCTCATAGCACTTTAACTGCACGATTGAATTCCACGATCGCGAGGTCACTTTCCAGCGCAGCGCCTAACTCAATCATTTATCAACGGTCCCATCAAGTTTTAAAGCGGATCCACTTAAGTAAGCATTGCTGAATATTCGGCCTTGACTCATTGGCTAGTTTGTGCACGCTGACACCAAAATTTCTTGCTTTGTTGTCTCGTTGAAATAATAATAACCAGCCGAGTCGGAAGGAAATTTATGAACAAATTTAGTTTTAACATTTCACGAAATGAGATTCGCGGTGCGACGAGCTTTTAGATTCAATAAAATTCTAATATGTTTCATTGAGGTTCTGTTGGCGTATTGTTGAACCCTAAATGACTTTAGTCATGACGTACTGGCCTTATTTGTAACAAAAAATTGAAGTCAACTCCCAGAAACTGGAAAATTTCATGTTTGACTTATCTGCTCATATGTTGTTCAATATCAAGAAAGATTAATTTTCTTTGACCTGCTCGACCAGTGAAGCTCAATGCGCACTACGTGCAAAGTATGATAATGTTTCACTTGTTTTCTGCAATATAAAAACTCCCTTGCAAATACCGACAGTAAAACTCAACTAGAGCATATTTACAATTTTATTTTCGTAACCAACATTTTCTATGCAAGTTAAAAGATGCAATAAACGCACCTTGTGTGTGAGCAGTTGTACACTTATACTCTTGAAAAATATCAATTTGTCGATGCGCCAAGTTTTTAAGTCCCTTGGAGCAACATTGTAAAATTCTGAACAATTAACTAACACTACTATCATCATTAATTCACATTAACTTACTTCGAACTAACTTAGACATTTCTTAATTTCTATTATGGGCCGTACTTTCACAACTGCTTCAAACTCTGCATCATAAAGCACAAGTTCATATTTTCAGTTTGATACAAGGACTACTACACACAGGACATGCATAGCCTATGTCCAGCCTCTGCTAGCAGAGGCGATCGCCTACACTATGAAAATGCTGGTGCTTTAGTGGCATCAACAAATGATATGCCCATAATTGTTTCATACAATAGTATTACAATGTGTGTAGTAGTCCTTGGTCAGAACCATAGACTTTTTGCCAGTTTTGAAGTTCAAAATTTTGTACTAAGCAAAGTAGGTACCATTTTCCTGCCTTCATACACTGATAAAAAAAATATTTAAATGGAGTGGAATGCACCAC